>NC_052505.1:93585470-93673705 GCF_014356525.2 Nilaparvata lugens
ATTTCATAGCCCAATAAGGTGCATCAAGGGAAGCCGTCAATTCTGTGTTATTGTCCCCGTATACAGTCTTTCCCTATCTTATGAACAGTGCGACTAATGCACTGTCGCGACTAAATGGCTCCAAAAGACTGAACCATTGCTTAGCTGATAATGCAACTCAGTGGAGTGATGAGGGGAAAGTTTTGGAATGAATAGGTGCTTCATTCACTGACACCACCCCATTAAATAATTTTGTGTACAATAATCAATTGTGTGATTCGCTGTCATTTTACTTTCCTTGCCCTATTACCATAGGTAAGGAAAGTATTGCTTTCCGAAAAAAATTAAGGTACCCCAATTTCTAAATTTCTCTACGTTTCAAGGTCCCCTGAGTCCGAAAAAGTGGTGTTTGGGTATTGGTCTGTATGTGTGTGTGTGTGTGTGTGTGTGTGTGTGTGTGTGTGTGTGTGTGTGTGTGTGTGTGTGTACACGATATGACTTGAAATTTGGAACTTAAGGTCCTTACACTATAAGGATCCGACACGAACAATTTCGATCGAATGCAATTCAAGATGGCAGCTGAAATGGTGAAAATGTTGATTCAAAGTTTCATTTTAGATTATCAATTATCAGGTTTCAGATACAATTTTAAACAAAAAAATTCAAGTGGAAAAGATTGAGCATAAAAATCTCTACCATTTTCACCTAAAATTGAAAATAAGCTCGAAATTAGAGAAAAATAAGATTATTCAATTGCAAACTGTTGGCAAATTTTGATTCTATTAAATCATTCACTATGAAGAGATAGCAGACTTCGTGTGTCTGCAGTGCTATTGTCCTGTCACCAGCTGGCTCAGATCTTAGAAAAGTAGACTTGTGATGCGCGGGAACACTAGCGTCAGTTGATCAATTTTCATAACAACAAGGAAAGTTGTGTGAGTGCACCACACCAGATTTTTGATTTTTATATTATCAAATTAGAAGAAAAATTCAGTAGCCTATTTATATTTTTGGACTGGGAATTGTAGAAGGAATTCAACCTTATTTCGGAAATTCCATATACATTTGGAAGAGTCTCATGCATAGTGAAATCTGAAGCATAGGCGTTTTTCTCTCCCAATCAATATAATAATGATGTTGTACATATAAAGAAATGCTGAGTACATATTTCAAATTGATATTCTGTACATAGAACTCAAATTCATGATAGATTCATTGAGTTCAAACTGTTCTAGATGAATCAACGATTTTTGTTTGATCTCATCAAGCATTATGTTTATGTTTAGATCAATGGATAGATGTCAAATAGATGTGATCAAGATATTCCTGAACAAGAAAGATACACATGATTACAAAGTTGAGATTAGTGATAGGAAGATCGAAGGAAGCATAGATAGATAGATGGATAAATGTCTTTTATTTTCACTTAATAACATTACAAAAAGTGATGTGGGCGTAGTTGAGGCAATAAGAGTCCCCTCTTCAACTCAACCCACAAAGAAAATAGAATAATGAAGGAGAAAGGAATAAATAAACGAGAATCATGGCATTGTCTTCCTGAAGTAAGGGCTACGAAAGGGCTACGAAAGGTGAGAATAATGGTTCATGTGTCGTCATTATTCCAAATAATTATACATATCATTTTGGGAGCATTGCCAAGTCAGAGACCCATGATAACGAGACATAACAGTAGGGAGACTTTTGCTATATTATTGACTATAGGAAGGTTCTTGGAATGTCTGTAATATTCCTACATCAAGCACCAACAGTTCTAGATGTTTGTAACCAGAAGGCGACGGGCACGAGTACTTGAGGCTTCTCTCTGTACTTGATATTAAATCTGACGTACTCTCAAGTGGATTCCTGATGTTTAGCGTGTCTTCCAAAATACAGTTTACAGTACTAGAGAATGAATATATAATATAAAAGTAGACTCAGATATTACTCGCTCACCAAACTGATCTTGGAACAACGCCTAAAACGTACTAAGAATGATAATAATATTTGGGAATATAATCATTTTTACTCATACACTGATATGTGTGCATAAAATCGTGAGTCTTATGTTATGCTATATATTATTGTAAGTACAGAAACTATGAAATCACTTCATTTCTTGAAAGTAATTCTAAATAATACAGACAAATGCTCTCCAAATGTGTAAATGCGCTCTCCATATAGATAGATCTTGGAACTTTGCCAAAACCTCACTCAGAATGATAATATTTGGGAATATAATTGTTTTCACTTTCTCACTGACATGTGTGTGCTTTCATATGAGCTTGATGTCAAATTTATTCTTCAGTCGTGGTAAGCTGAATACCATAACTAAGCAATGCCATTTTTATTATTTTCTCTAGGCAAAAATAGTAATTTTTCACTTTTTGAGTCCTACACTATAAAAATTATTTCTTTCAAAATGAGTCCAAACACGGTACAATTGTGACAACTCTGAACAGTATTATAGTCAATAGGTTACAATTTCGAGAGAAATATGTGCAGGAGGATATGGGGACCGGTCTGCGTTGAAGGAAACTGAAGAGCCAGATTTAACAATGACATTAATGAAGCAATTGGCGAAAGAAATATTATAAGGTGTATCAAAGCAAAAAGAATAGAATGGCTGGGTCACGTGGTAAGAATGAGTGATGAAAGAGTACCACAAAAGTTGCTTGATGAAAGGAAGATGGGCACCCGAAAAAGAGGAAGGCCATGAAGAATATGGATCAGCGATGTGGTGGAAGATCTCCGTGTGCTAGGTATGGCGAACTGGCGGCAGGGAGCACAAGAGAGGGATGTATGGGGGCAAAAGAGGGGGGGTCATGTAGAGGAGGCCAAGGTCTACCCAGAACTGTAGAGCCAGATAAAGTAAGTAAGTAAGTAGGTTACAATATAAGAAATAAATTAGACTTTTTCGAAGCTTGGAGTTGTTACAAATGTACCGTGCTTGGACTCATTTTGAAAGGAATGATATGTAGATTTCAGTAATAACAGTACAAATTGAAAAAGTTAAAATATTAAGAACAGTTAGAGAAATGTAATTTCTCAGCACAAGGAATACTTGGTGATCGCACAGGCATTCTATTGGTTTCAATTCAATTGTTATTCATTCATTCCTAGAAGACTCAATAGCGCATGTAGGCAGGGCGTGTGTGCCTGCGCGTGAGGGAGCTCATCTCAGCTTAATCCTTCAGGGCTCACGGCTGCTTGGACAGACTATAATTCATTGGAGCTCTTTGAATAGAATTTTTTACTGAGTTCAAGACAAAATGTTTCATTCACGGGTGAATAGTCACTCGTAAAAGTCATTCTTTCTTGTAGACTCAGTGGAAAATGTTATTGTAGAAAGTGAAAATAATTTTAATTTTCAAATGAATACGAGAGGCCCTCACCAAAATAGTGATTATTGTAGAACATACAAACAGATGGAAAACGATGTTGGCCTTGAATCAAAAGTGAGAGAAGAATACTTTTGTGATGGTTTCTTTATCCATTCCGAACAGCTATGTATTAAAACACTTTTACTTAATATTTGACTGCATGTCGTTTTTAAATACATAGGAAAAAGTGTTTCAATACTTTTGTATTGACCTCTATTCTGACGGTACTGAAATTCACCATCACTGAGCACAGTCCTTGAATGGTCTCGAGAGTTATTGGTGCGGCTCGAATTTCGGGGACGCATTTATTCTGAAGTAGTAAAACGTTCATGCGGCACAATTTGTAAGCAGTATGAGAGGGATTTCGGCTGCAATTTACATTTTGAGAGTCTTTCCTTGAGCGAAACAGTGTTGTTTCAAGCCAAGCTTCAACTGAATAGTTGAATTGCAACTTGATCCTTGTGCTTTCTAAGCGATCCAGCTTAGCTCTGTGCTCACTCTGGGAGAGAATAAATACTGATAGCAGAGATAATGAGAGTTCAGTATTAACACCTTGATAATGGGGCATTTAACATCAAATATCGGGGGACCGAGCATCGCTCTGGAGTGTAAAAACATACAAAATTTGTAACAAAAGATTAAATTTAAAGTTATTGACTTATTCATTTTTCAGTTCAACAATTATTTTACAGTTATATGAGGAGGCACAACAGGCTTTTGCCCAAAACTGTCCCTTTTCAAATTCATACTACATTCAAAATCAAAATCTAGGTTGAGCTACTATCAATCAACAAAATAACAATTTTACCCTTACAGTTGTGTTGTGAGTGATGTTGTGGTACTTTTCCAAATTGAAAACACAAATTTGAAATTGTCAACCACTTTTTATTATTGTAATATATAATAATATATATAATAAAGCCACGAAGCCTGGTTCTGTATATATTATAATAATTTATAATAATAAAAAGTGGTTGACAATTTCAAATATGTGTTTTCAAAATAACAATTTATTCACACTTCAGAAAACAAACACATCATCAACAAATAGATATAATATGAATTCGATCTAGAATCATATACTATGTTTGTTACAATATTTGTTAATATACTGTGTACTATTTTACACTAGCTGCATCTCGTTACTATTTTGGACTTTCTGAAGTAAATATGTTTTCTAAGAAAAGAAAAATAAACGAAAATAAGTTTTTCTTGCAGAATTTTTCTTCTCGTGAGATCAGCTGAATGATCTCACACATGCACTCATTTACTCACTCCCATTACTGTATCGACAGACGACAAAATTTCCAGCTGTTTTTCCAAAGACGTATTCATCCTTTTAATGTCCTTCAGCGAGTTATCCGAGGTATGAGACCTAGTGCAATCGAATTTTCATATCATAAACCTACTTTGTTCCGAATTACGTGAGAATCGTTAGAGCCGTTTTCGAGATCCGGTCACATACAGATAAATACAAAAACATATAAACAGAAATTGCTCGTTTAATAATATAGGATTCGACAAACAGGTTTCGAGATCATTTCGAATCAGTAGAGATAAATATGTATAGAATAATCACGATGGTTGCAACTCCATGATACTTCAAGATATGTCTAATACTCTAGCACTGAGTGTGATACACTAGCATTAAGAGTGATACAAGCAACATTTGAAAAAATGAATTTTTTAGGCTCGATGTTTCCCACACTCTGGTTCACGATCTGAACACAATAAGTTATTCTAAGGCGGGATGCACAACTGAGAAACGCGTTTCGTGAAAAAAATTTCAACGAAGAAACGTGAAACGAAAGTTGCTCGCAATCGACTGATAAGATTAAGCAGGGAACGTTTCTTTTGTACGCATGCGCGAGTGAAACGGATTGCATGAAACAAGTTTCATAGAAGAGGGCTTCACGAAATGCGTTTCTCCGGTGTGCATCCCGCCTAAGTGACAATTGATTATATTTTTACAATATTTTCATTTATGAGTAGTTGTCAAAGTATTGTGGTAGTTACCCCCACTGAATGTGAATACTATATATTGTCAAAACACAGATTAATTGAGAATCGAGACACAGGTTTCGGTTGTTACACCGTAATCAATCTCTGGTGAATTAGATCTGAAGTGAAGAGCAGCATTAACGGAAATTCTAACTTTGTTGAACTTGATAAAAACGATCACGAGTTCAAGACAGAGAAGAATGTTGAGTATCTGTATTTTCATAACAAGAGCAGACTTCTGAATATTCTGGAGGCTATATAAATAACTGGAGTAACATAGGATAATTCACAGTTGAGTCGTTCAGATCCACTTCAACCAATAAAACACCATCAATAAAGTTTTATCATGAATTTGTTAGTGATTTGTTACAGTATTTTCTAATGCTTTCTATGTTTTAGCTACATTTTTATATCGATTCCGTAACATGTAACTATAGAGTGACCTTCCATTGTTTTGAACGTCTTGTTGATCCAACTCGCCCGATTAGACTCCAAACATCCAACAACTCCATTCACCAGCGATGTCAGATTCAACATTGAATGTTGGAACACATCGTTTAGTGTATGTTGGATCCAACATTTGATATTTGACCACAAGTTGGACAACAAATCAGTTAGTGTATGGCCTGCTTTGATGTGATAATACTCATAACTTCGACAAGAAATCTGGAGTGGCGCACTTACAAAACTTTCCTTGCTCATTGAACTGTAAGCCTCATTCTTGGACGATAATAATTAAGGGGAATAGCATGATGAAGATTGGCGGCTACATATTTTTAAAACTACGATCATACTATTGCATATAATTGTTTACAGAGTACATTTTTCTTTGTGTAAATTATTGTGAAACTCGATGATTTTTTTAAAGTCGTCAAAACAGCTGTTCTACAGATGAAATATCTCGACTATGTGTTCAAACTACTCCACCTGCCACCCTCATGCACGAGAAGGAGGTTACAAAGTCCATTTCTCAAGGATGGGGTGGACCCCCTGTTAGTTTCCCAGGAAGGAGACTCATGCCAGTTAATAGACTGATATATAACTATAAAGGGTATGAATTTGAAAAAAAATCGGTCAAGTCATTTTTGAGAAAATCGTGATGAAAATTCAACAAAATCCATTTTTCTCAAGAATATTACGGAGCTCCTGCAATTTTCTCAAAAATAAGACTCATGTCAGTTGATAGGGCTTATAAATATCTATTCAGGGTTTAAATTTGAAGAAAATCGTGAGAGCCGTTTTCGGGAAAACCGTGAAAAACATGGTTTTTTAGTCGTTTTCCGCCATTTTGTCCGCCATCTTGAATTTAATTCTATTCAATTTCTTGTTGTCGGATCCTCATGGTATAAGGAACTTAAGTTAAAATGTTCAAGTTAATTGGGAATGGAGTTATCGTGTTCACAGACATACACACGCACATACCAACACCCAAAAATGATGTTTTTGGACTCAGGGGACCTTGAAACGTATAGAAAATTTGAAATTAGGGTGCCTTAATTTTTTGGAAAGCAATACTTCCCTTACCTATGGTAATAGGGCAAGGAAAGTAAAAACCCTTATGTCTTATTCGTGATATTATGAGCTACATCAGTAAGTGGAAGAAATTTAAATCCAAGTTCTCAATCTTTGAGAAAAAACTCCAATTTCGTAGTGCTCATGACATATAACAAGTGGGTTGTGACTTGTGAAGAATGGAGTTGCCGGAAGTTGACGAAGTTTTAAACGCTTTCCTGACTTTGGAACTCCTCTCTGATAAAGAAAGTTTATTCAGTTTTTTTGCATCACCATTATAAGAAAGTTTACAGTAGGCCTAGGGCTCAATAAGCTCCGACCACGTACTACCGTATTTCTTCACTCTATAAATTCATAACAATCCTTTTGCTTCTGATGACATTTTAATCCAAATAATCATGTTTTTGTATATCACAAAATGGGAATATTAATAATGTCGAGCTGTATAATGAACTGTATAACACCAAGTTGGATGATACTTAGAAATCACTATAACGAGCTCATTTATCAACAAAATCGAATTTCATCACTACAATATGTAGCTTGAATGTTGCTATTACACTTGATTATATATTTCTTGTTTATGAATGAACAATGAAAATCTGTCAAATAGCAGTTATTTAACCAAACACTCAGTAAACCTTCTGGATGTTGTCCATACACTACTGTGGCATTTAACGTGTTGTCACAAGTCATAACTTCATATCAACGGACCATGTATGGATGGAAATAACTGAGATATTGCAATCAATATTCCTAGATTATATATATTTTGGACTCAAAATAAATTGGACAAAAATCGTGAAGTGTAAACATAACCCATTTTTGGACAATCTCTATCTAAATTTGAGAAAGGAACAGATTTGGGCTTTAAGCCTGTTGTTCCTTACCCAATCCTATTATATTAAGCGAGCAATATCTGTATTTTCATATTTATATTTATATCTGGTTATTTATGTTCAACGGATCTCGAAAACGGCTTTAACGATTCTCACAAAATTTGGAACATAGTAGGTTTATGATATAAAAATTCGATTGCACTAGATCTCATCCTTGGGAAAACACGCTGAACGATATTAGAAGGATAATTCATCCTTGGCTGAAACAGATGTGGATAGTAAAAAAGTGAGTGAGCGAATGAGTATGTGAAAAATCAAAATATCGCATCCCCGAAATTCATAAGATGGACATATAGCCAGCTATGAAATATAAACACAATCATTTTAGAGAATTGTGTTCTGTTTATCAATAAATAAAAATAACGAGTGAAGCTCGGTGCCCCGATATCAATTATTATACCATGCATTTTTAAGGCTTGTGTTAAACCATACATATCACTAAAAGCTATATCATGATTTTCTCGTTTATAGCAAAGTCATTGAGTTGCTTCCTTTTCTCAGTATTATCTCAAAAGATTTTCCCTACTTGAATCGAAGGTTAAACGACGCTGAACATAACCGAAAAACGTCTTAACAGCTGAACAAATCCGAGAAGGATACAGAACATTTGAACATTGTATCTATGGAAGAAGGATACAAATTTGAGAAGATCTCTGGTTGGATGAAAAGTCTCAAAGGTTGCAGATGAGGAAATATGAAATGATCATGATAAAAAAAGGAACAGACAAGATCAAAAACTCATTCCAAACTTCAACATGAAGTCCAAATGAATGAATTAATTTACAATTTCATGGATATTTGTGACTATTGAAAAGTTATATCATTCATTTATTGATCTATACAAATACAAATGGAAATGTATGATGTAAAATTGCTTTTCACAAATGCTAATCGATGAATAATAATTATTATTAAACGACAATCCAAAGTACAAGGTGTAAGAAAGTAAGGTTTCAAGTGTAAGAGGTACCGGGATCGATTCCTGGGCTGGCATTTATTTTTTAATAGTAGAATCATTTTTGAATAGCTCTCATCGAATTTCCATCTAGCTGGTAACCCTGTTGTAGATATTTGCAGAAGCAAGCAGCAATCTTCAGGGTGGTTCACAGCATTTAACTCTGGATTCTCGTTTGGTAACGAATACAATTAATAATATCGATATCTTCTATCTATAATATAAAAGCGAAATGGCACTCACTCACTTACTGACTGACTGACTCACTCAATCACTCGCAGAACTAGAAACCTACCGGACCAAAAACGTTCAAATTTGTTCAGTTGATGGCCCTTTAGAGGCACACTAAGAACGGAATTTGAAAAATTTCTCAAAATACGCCCAAAAACTGCGTTATTCCAGAGTTTCTTAGCGTTTTCTCAGATTTATCGATAACAAATGAACAGAAAATGTTCAAATTTAGTACAGAAGCTCAGCTAGGGTGTAATAATGTCGTGTCAGAAGGAATTTGCAATAACGTCAAAGATACGCTCAAAATTAGCTATTTCCAGCGTTTTTTCCCGCTTTCTCAGTTTTATCGAGAACAAATGAACAGAAAATGTTCAAATTACTACAGGAGCTCAGCTGGGATGTAATAATGTTGTGTTAGAAGGAATTTGAAATAACGCCAAAGATACGCACAAAATTACCGGTTTTTTGCGTTTTCTCAGTTCTTTCTTAAAGTAATAGACAGAAAATGTTCAAATTTGGTACAGAGGTTTAGCTAGCTTTTTGATAAGGTGACTCTAATATTTCATCAAAGATACGCCCAAAATCAGCGTTTTTCCAATGTTTCCTCAGCTTTTCTGCGTTTTCTAAGTACTTTGACTTTCTGATGGAATGAAGCATGTTCAAATGAAAAATGCAGGCGAGCGAAGCGAGCTCGATGATCTCATTTTTGGACGATCCAGTCGGGGGTCCAGGGGCGGAGCCCCTGGCTAGACGGATATGGCGAGCGAAGCGAGTCCGACGGCTAGTTATATATATGACTGAGATACTAAATACTCAAAAATTTTATAAATAGTACAGATCTGAATTATCATATATCTTAATAACAGATGCAAATATTGCTATTATAGATATGAATGGGATATAGCAACATGCAGCCCAAAACTGCTCTACTATACTCCAAAGTTCTATGAATAGTACATATCTATATTATCTTATATCCTCATTCTATCCATTCATTCTTGTATCCTACACAGGTTCAACGGAGAAGCTTATAATATACAACGTAACACTGTTCCATATGACAGTGGTTTATAACTAGTAGTTCTGTGAACAATAGACCTCACGCAGTATTCTCATTCACAAGTACCTGATTGAAACTATAGACCTTATGGAAATACAGCAATAGACTGGCTTCTCCACACATCTGTGTAATCACTTGTCAGCTGATTTATGATGAATAATTCTATAGTCTGATTTTTACTATAATATTGGCGTATGAAGGAGGCTCCTTTTTTCTTTTATATTATCCTTGAAATGCAAAATTTCTAAAATCCTCGTATATACGTCGACGCGCAATTAAAAAAGGAACATTCCTGTCAAATTTCATGAAAATCTATTACCGCGTTTCGCCGTAAATGCGCAACATATAAACATTTAAACATCAAGAGAAATGCCAAACCGTCGACTTGATTCGTAGACCTCACTTCGCTCGGTCAACTATGTATTTAAACGTAACACTGTTCTATATGACAGTGGTTTATAACAACGTATTCACAACGTAACACAGTTCTATATGACAGTGGTTTATAACTGTGTATATAACAGTCTATAATACTGTGAAACTCGGAAGGTGTAAGTGTAACCCCATTTGTGTAGCTTATCATAGTTGAACGACATAATGCCAGCTATTCTGGTGGACAGGCAGGGACCAAGAGCAGTGACTCTAGATGGCAGTGGATCTGATTGTGCCTCACGCTTGACCTGGTCGGCACAATGCTTTTCCCGAAGCTGCTATTGGTCCCAAGAGGATCAAGTGAGGAGGGTTACTGTCTAGATCCCTCTCGACAACTTTCTTCTGAGCGCTGCCGTCAAGTTCAGCAGTTGATCTATACTCAGCAGAGTTACGCCACCAGAGCCGCAGCTCCTTTTGTACCAATTAGAATCCTAATCCATAGTGAAGTTCATGTTATAATGAAACTGGTGGAAAATACTTCAATACTTACATGTATTATCTGTGTACTTGATATGAAAAAATCCATGTTGCTCATTAGAATAACATACTACATCGATTGAAACAGAAAATTTGGTGACAGGTACGGGGTAAGCTCCGGGGGTATAATGTACCGGGTATTTCTTTCCATTTTCTATGCACTTGATATGGACAAATCTACGTTGATCATTGGAATAACATCGTTTGAAACAGAAAACTTAGTGACAGGTACGGGGTAAGCTTCGGGGGTATAATGTACCGGGTATTTCTTTTTATTTTCTTTGCACTTGATATGGAAAAATCTATGTTGATCATTGGAATAACATCAATTGAAACAGAAAATTTGGTGACAGGTACGAGGTAAGCTTTGGAGGTATAATGCAAAAGGTAGTTTTTGATAAGCATAAGATTAAACCACACATTCAAAGAGGAAAAATTTCAATCTTATCAATACCATAAAACTAGATTAACAGGGAGCAGATTCTACAATCTACTATGTACGTTAAGTAATAATAATGAATGTGTTCGAGTTTCAAGACATTCCAGTAGGCTACAGTATCAGCTTGATATCTTTGAACGAGCGTTAGTGAGTTTTCACTTTTGAATTACTGAAGGCCAAAGTCATTGTCTGTCTGTGTGTATGTTCTACTTTAACTTCAGCAAGAATTGGTCAATCAGCTGCAAATTTTGAACATGTATTCTTCGAACCTTTTCACAGGTCAAGTTCGTTGGACAACAAAATTGACTCACTCCTTCATCCTTCTTCAGAATATAAGGATAGCATTGAAAGTGCATAAGAAAAAAATGTTTATGATTCAGTCAGCTGAAGAATTCATTGCATGCAATTACTACAGTTTTTCGATTCATTCATAACATCGGCTGAGGGAGCTATCACACGCGCTGACACATGATTCCAGCTGGTTAATATTAGATGTTGAAGCGACAGAGTAATATTTCAATCCAAATAGGATCACCAATGGAACCTACTGTCAAATGATTCTTGCAAGAGAAATATTTAGCTGTTTTCATAATTTTCATCAACTCTGTATTATTTAAAGTTCCAGGTTTCCAATATTACAATACAAAAGTTCTTGAGCGAGCTCTTCAACCCAAAAGGTCACTAGTACTATACAGATCGATTGTAATCCGTTGAAATAATATCTTGTTGTGAGAGATCTTTGAAAAAGAGAATGATATAAAAAATAAAATTAAATTTGTTACATTCAACCAAGTTAAGCTGGATTCCCGGATATCAGTATCAGTGTAATGACTGGTACAGAAACAATATAATTCACATAAGTTTTGATTATAAACTATTCCTTCTCAGTCCGAACGACGTCAGGTATGAATAAACCATTAGATTTCATGAGAATAATATTTTCACATATTATAGTAAGAATACTGTCCCCGACTAAAGTGTAACAAACACGTTCACGTATATTCTGGGTGACTACAGATATGTGGGTGACCAGCTCCACTCTACTAGCGATCAAAAGTGGAAATATCAGAAAGAGCTACATCAAAAGCGAGGCAAATTTGTTTAATCGATATGCGTTCAAATCGAAGCAATACTCGTTCAATCAGAATGGACGTTTTCTCAAAGCTGTTGAGGACCTCACATCGATATCAGACAATCAAACGACAAAATTGGAATATTTCACAGCAATTAGAATTCAATATTCGGACAGAGATTCCTGTAGCGTACTGAAGCTGAAGATCGTGTGTAATTTAGAATCTGATATGTGACGGCGAATTCCAATTTCACCCTTCCAGCTCTATGGTGAAGCCTGTCATGGAATTGTCATCCTACACGATTATATCTAGAGTACCCAATCTGACTGATATGCAAGGCTTATATAACACATGTCAACGCGGCTTATACAATATAAATTCAGCTCAGATTCGAGCGGAATGCTTGTATTTGTCACGACAATAATTGATGCAATCCATCGCCAAACGTGGAACTTGTGTTCAGGTGGACCAAGGCGAAGGTATTATGAGAAGTCAGTTCATCTCACAATACTCTGTGTTATTTGCTTGTCTATTTGCTAACTCTCTGATTCGTGGTTAAGTGGCAGAGTGTACATCACTGTCCAAACTTCGCCATGTCTAAAAATAAAGAAATATATTTTATTCTCACACTCTTCACTATGTATTTCACACGACATGCAGTCAAATATTTAAGTAAATAATCAAAATATTTTACTTACTGACTGAAGTTGCTGAAGGTCGAAAGTACTTCTAGTAAGTATACAGTCAGTAAGTGAAATATTTTGATTATTTACTCGAATATTTGACTGCATGTCGTGTGAAATACATTGTGAAAGGTGTGTTAATATATCGCAGCTCGGAGTGCGATCGAGAAACCATCACATTTTATTCTATTCTATTCAACCTGGTGCTCTTCTAGAGTACCAGAGAGGTTCTCTTCTGTGTCTAATTCTTCTTTTATATATCCTTTCAAATCATTTATCACCGTTTGTGAGAAACAATATTCCTGAATTGATGTTCAAGGATTTATAGTGAGAAAATCAAGTACAGCAGCTCCATCGAACTTTCAAGGATATCCATCATGTCAACATCTCTGTGAGATTTTTAAACGTATGTTCCACAGTTAGTATGTTCCATCAATATCTGCATCTTCCATTATCAATTAGTTGAAATTATCTCTGTGATCATCACATAATTCTCTGTACATTTATGATGGGGATTTTCTCTTTTCCTGTTTTCAATAATATTGGTGGATACGATTATGTGATTTAGTTCTTTGGTGGAGAGAGATTTGTAACTAAATTGAAAATTGAATATTGGAATTTATGAACTAGCTTATATAGATTGTTATATTAGGAGACTACTTCAAACTAGACTAGAGTTATAGAGTAGTTTACTGAAAACACCTTGCCTATATGGGCTATTCAAATAAAAACAATATAAAAACGTTTAGTACCCTTTTATTAAAAACTTTTAAATATTTCAATGACTAGTTTCGGACCATTGGTCATTTTCAAGTTAGGATTTAGAAAAGTAAAATATTAGTGGATACGATTATGTGATTTAGTCTTTTGGTGAAGAGAGATTTGAAACTAATTGCAAATCGGATATTGAAATTTATGAACTAGCTCTTATAGATTGTTTTATTAGGAGACTACTTGACACTAGACTAGAGTGCTAAGTTAAATTTAAGCTTTTTACATACCGGTAATTATTCACTTGGGAAATGACCTATGGTCGAAACTAGTCGTTAAAATATTCTAAAGTTTTCAATAAAATGGTACTAAAAGTTTTTATATTGTTGTTATTTAGTTCACTGAAATAAGACCCGATTTCTAGAACATTTATATCTGATGGAGTATCAGATCTATTCTGATTCTATAGGTTTAATGGTTCTTAGATTCGATTAGTGTCATAGGAACGGTTTCTAGGATACTAGTTGAATCTGATTGACTATGAATCATTTTTCGAATCTATAGGTTCAATGATCTATTGGATCCAATAAGTGCGATCCCTTAGCGATAAGTAAGATCCCTTTAAAAGTATTCTTCAAAAAGTCTATATTACTATTTGTCTTTTCTACATGCCGACTACCAAGTTTATCATCATAATCATAATTATATATTCGAGGACTTTAATATTCTACTTATTCATTTGATCCCCAGCATCTGGTACTTACTCCAATTCAAACCTAGCAAATTGAGTTCACCTCTAAACTTTTGTAATTGAAGCTTACTAAATTCCAGTTGAAATCACTTCTGTAACCCGCAAGCGAACATTATTATTTATGCTTGTAACTTTTATTGACACAGAGATTCTCGTCACTGAGAGATGTTCTGTCTTGTAATACCCAATTTTACTCATCAGACGAGCATTAAAATATTTTAATTATTAAACTTTTGCCAGCTCCAATCTTATGAGACAAAATACATCAAATGGGTCTCCACCATGGATCTCATTGAACTTCCATGAGTGCAATAATCCACAAGACTGCTCCTAATAAACTTTATTGAATTTAATAGATGTGATTCTTCGATTGATGCTTAATAATATCAAAGTTTGGAATTTTCTAATTTATTGTGATTGATTTAATTTGATTTAAAAATGATTATTGTGTGTTTTGAATTGTAAATTGAGTGTGTAATTGATGAATGTTAAAAGACACATAACCTAGCTACATTTGGACTGTTGTATAAATTAGAATTGCAACCATTTGGGCTTATAAGCCTGTGGTACTTTAAACCTGTAAGCTGTGTAATTTTGAATGACTAAATATATAAATAAATATATATTTAGTCATAACCCCGAAACATTATAGAGGATGTTTCATTGAACATTATAGATATCATTGAAACATTATAGACAATAATTTGATAGAATTCACTAATATTAGCCTATAGGAAAACCTACGTACTATTTCTAATTGACCTACACGTATATTATCGCAGCTATTCAAAGTACCTATGCAGTAAAGTAGTAAAGTATGTAAAATAGGTAATGCATTATCTAACAATGATTATTGGAGCTGTAATTTCCAGTCATTGATATTAAGGTTTTTATGAAACTCATAAACTGTAATCAATGATTGATCCAATTATTGGTGTATGTGGGATAAAAATTTGTCATGAATGATGAAATCTTACGATTTTTGGCCGTCCTTATGGATGCTATTTGATTAAACAGATGATGTTTGTTAAGTTCCATTTAATCTGGTAGAATTCATAAGGACGGCAAAAAATGGAACGTCCAAGAATCGATGTGTGTGTAAGTGGCTAAACTGTTTCCAACACGACTCTGAAATAGTATACTTCGCACCTAGAGCAGAAAATGAGATTTTTCCGGCTCGAAGTCGGTTTTCAAGTCCGAGGCCGTAGGCCGAGGACTACAAAAGATTGAGAGCCGGAAAAACATTTTTTCCCGTGTGCGAACGCTATTTTTCGCCACACACAAAAATAAACAATATATATATATATATATATATATATATATATATATATAATATATATATATATATATATATATTGTTTACTAAGCACTTCCGAAAGCAGAAGTGTAATCTGAATATCAGGAAATTGTCCAAGTATTTTTATTTTCTATTCTGATTTGTCTAAATAACCTAAAAGATGATGTTCAATTATGTGGGGGGTTGAGTTTATACTTTTTTATTCTTTCGAATGACAATAAGATGATATTATTAAATGTTTTAATTATTGAATAATGAACACAAATAATGAAACGTTTTTTGATCAGCTGTTTTGATCACCTTTCTTAGTTCCATGTTAGCGGCTGGAAAGGGTACTCTTTCCGGCCTAGGCCGGAAAGAAACCTGTTCTGACGTCAGACGAGAGTCGTCTGCAAACAATGTCTTTCAGATATACGTAGGGACTGGAGAACAGCTGCTTTCTGTGCGGTGTGGCGTAAAACATAATCCAAATACATTGTACCACATTATCAAGAAATAGAAGTAAAAAATCCAAGTACCCTTGTTTTTGAAAAATTCTATTCACTATAATTATTATGTTTCAACATTAATGTCATTTTCAATGAATAAAAATAGTGTACCACATTATTTCATTCAATGATTAATTTGAGAATAATCCAAATTATGTTTACCTTTCTTTTTGAACGAGCAATCCTAGTGTCTCTGGCGTTTTCAGCTTCCCCGGGAGGTCGTTTGCCCCACACGACGACTGCTATGCTTGTGTAGGTGAAGACAAGCACCAGGAAGGGAACGGCGTACTGCAGAACTAGCAGAGTCACTCCGTACACCACTCGAGCCAAGTTCGAGTCCCAGTGCTCGTTACAAACAGACCTGTCGAATCAACAAAGCCTGAATCATTCTCTAAATTTGAAATCCCTTGTGGTGAACTTATCGAATTGCATGCTTACCACATGAACGTCAAATCATAAGCAGAGGCAAATAAATAGAGTGAAGATACAATATTAAACAGTACATTTTTGAGAGTTCGAGATTGATACAATCAATCAGTATATTTAAGCTGAGTTTACACCAAAGTCATTAACAAAATGTTTATATTTTAAATGTTTATATTTAAATTTATGTTTAAATTTTCATTATTTTTATATCTGGTTATTTTTATAACTGGTTATTTTTATATCTGGTCATTTTTATATCTGGCTATTTTTATATCTGGTTATTTATGTTTAACGGATCTCGAAAACGGCTCTAACGATTTTCACGAAATTTGGAACATAGTAAGTTTATGATATAAAGATTCTATTGCTCTAGGTCATATCCTTGGGAAAACTCGCTGAACGACATTAGAAGGATCATCCTTGGCTGAAACAGCTGTGGATAGTAGAAAAGTGAGTATGTGAAAAATCAAAATATCGCATCTCCTAAATTTATAAGATGACTTATAGCCAGCTGTGATATATAAATACGATCATTCTAGAGAATTGTGTTCTGTTTATCAATAAATAAAAATAACGAGCGAAGCTCGGTGCCCCGATATTAAGGATTAAGCTATTAACATTGTGTTAATAGCTTTGGTGTGAACGCAGCTTTACTCTATGTCATAATGTACAAACATAGAAAATGGATACAGATAGAGGGAACATTCTTTATTCAATGGTACAGACTTATGCGCTACGAACACTCGCATTCCACTTTGCATTAACTGATACTATAGCCTACTTATTTTCTGTATCTAGGCTAGTTACACACATCATATCGATTTTTCTACGTACAACACTTCGATTTTTGCTGTCCTTATAAATAATTCTATTAAGGTGCGTACAGATTTACGCGCCGCGAACATGAGCAATTCACTTTTAATCAGCTGATGCCAAGCTTTTTATATCTGTATCTTACCGTTTCTGTAAAAATACAGATATAATCAGCTGATTAAAAGTGAATTGCTTGTTTTCGCGGCGCGTATATCTGTACGCACATTTAGATTGAACAGATGATGTTTGTAAGTTTCATTAAATTTGATAGCATCAGATTTCATTAGATTTCTGATAGCATCAGCAATTCATAAGGACAGAAAAAAATCTATGTGGGTGTAACTGGTATGACTATTTCTGTACAAATACACTTATAATAAGAAGAGTATCAGGTGATGTGAAGTGAAATGCGGGTGTTCATGTCGCATAAGTCTGTACGGAGAGAAAAACGTCGATGGTCATCATAACAAATGTGAACTTCCACATGGAATAATATACAGAGAGGTTTATTGGGAATTGAATAAAAACACAAATATGTTGTCAAATTCTACACTGTATTGTACACTTAAACAGTGTAGAATTTGACAACATATTTGTGTTTTTATTCAATTATGGAACGGTTCCACAATATTGACAATGACTCTGGCAAAGGATCTGATCAATATTAGTCTTTCATATACGATCATAGACACGCAGTTCCCACTTATGAATTATTATACTCTGTCCAGACTGCGATGAGCGCTAGAAGATTAAGACGACCCTCGCTCCTCCACGCGCAGGCACACATGCCCGGTCCACCTGTACCATTGATATACTATGTATACTACTTAGTATACAGGTAGACAGACCGTCCCTTTACTCACACACACAAAAGGAGACTGCGCTTGTGTGTGTGAGTAGTACGAGGGTCGGCTTAATCTTTCAGCGCTCATCGCAGTCTGGACAGAGTATAGTGCTGTTAGTCATGTTTGAACTCCCATTCTCTTGATTGAAAATATTTTTTGGGCTCCAAGATTGCAATGCATTCTCTATTTAATTCTATCTGTAATTCTTATTTTGTTAAATATCAAATATATGTACATGTATTGTTATGCCAAGTGGAAATAAACGAATTGAATTGAATTGAATTTGATTTTATTTTATAACTCCCTCAATATCACCTTCACAAATACTAAGAAAGTTATAGCTGAATAGCACAGCTGCAGAAGAATAACTGAATCACACTGCTCGTTGGAAATTCGATGAATAGCCTAACCTCCACTGGAAGAGTGGAGATTCACATGTGGATGCAACGAGAGGATGTAATGCAAATTTTAGTTTCCTAGATGTACTTCACATATAATTTGCCTAAAATATTCCAGCCGACGATCTCATTTCAAGTTTTGCAAACTGTAAGAGAATTTATTCTACTTTCCACTCATTCGATAGAAAAGAAAACATTTGATATCTCACAGTGCACCAGACAAGACAGCTCCCAGATGGAAATCTCAATTGAAGTGGAAAGAAAATTGAATATGTCTGGTTTGTGGAGAGTAAAAGAAGGAACGATAAGAGAGAGTCTGTTTTTTGGCTAGAACAGGAGTTTATCGGTTATCTCCGATCCGACATATCATTGGAGATGGGAGTCAGATGGAAAGGAACCACAAAGTTCGACTGAAGGACTGAGAACTAAAAATCTTTCCTTCTATTTCTTGACTGCTGAAGAAGATTGTGGAAGGAAATGAGGAATTCAAGGTCAAACCAGAAAGCTTCGTGAAATGAAATGAAAAGAGTTGATGATGGAAAATTTTATTTTTCGCTGATCCAATAAAGGAATAGAGAACTCGAAGTAGGTGTTTTTTCAACTTCATTTAATTCAACAACATTCTCCTTCTATCTACTCTCTTATCATTATTCTCATTATTGGTGAATTCTCATATTGAATTGGAATTCTGGGTTATCGACTATCGTGTATTCAATAGCAATCAAACTTAGCTCAGTTTATAATGAATGATGATAAACTGTGGTCTGTCGGTAAGGATAACGCACTAGTCATGAGAATAATTCAGGATCTTTCAATCTCGGATAGAAAATGGTGTATGGTTTTCGTTCTTAGATTTTGATCTCTGGCTGTTGTAGTGGGTTGTTGTAGACGTCTTGACATTTCAAGAAGTTTAGGAGATTTCGAGGTTTGGCATTACATACCATGGAATTCCTTTTCAATGTTTTGTTATTTGACAGACTTACTTATTAGTTATCAATCTAGGTAAATTCTATCTATATTCAATCAAGGTCAAATCGAAGATACTTCTCAGATTGAATCAAACGAGTGAATGCTTGTTCTAAACAAGGATTGATAAAAATCTGGATAAAGCCAGTTTAAAAGATCTAAGCTCAGTTCAAAGTTGAGAACTAACATTGGATTTATACACTCATAAATACTAGAGTCATGAAGAACGTTTTATCATGTTTCTCATACATTGGACTGCTTCTATAATAATTATGTTTACATGCTCCAGAATTCGTTATCTAGATCTATCTATGCCAGTTTGGTTCTACCCAAGCCTTAAGGTGTGTACAGATTTACGCGCCGCGAACATGAGCAATTCACATCTAATCCGCTGATGCCAAGCTTTTTATATCTATATCTTACCGTTTCTGTAAAAATACAGATATAGTCAGCTGATTAAAAGTGAATTGCTCATGTTCGCGGCGCGTATATCTGTACGCTCCTTTAGAAAGCAATAGAGCCATACTATTTCAACTAGACAATCAAATCGCTATTGATGTTATGATTTTCGAGAAAAGTATTTTAAGATTTGTGTGAGAAACTCTAAGGGCCGGGTTTCCGAGCTCGGGATTTAGCCAAGTCCTAGACTTTAAACAGCTGGAGTCAGAAAATTGGCTTTCCAAAACGGGGCGTAGTCGCAGTCATTGTCATAGTCACGTTTGAATTAAATTTCGAAAATCTAGGAAATTGATCACAAAATAAAATAAAGAGAGAAAAGTGGAAAGTTTCAGCTATTTTCAATTATTTAGGAATGTCTGATTTCGTCAAGGAAAAACGTTTCCGATTATAGAAATGAGAAAATAAAAACTACGAATACTGTAATAAAAGCTGCGACTACGCCCCGTTTTGGAAAGCCAAATTTTCTGACTCTAGCTGTTTAAAGTCTAGGACTCAGCTAAATCCCGAGCTCGAAAACCGGCCCTAAAAGTTTGTAGCCTTTACAGATTGGGGTGAGGAAATCTCCTCCTCAATTCATGATTATATTACCTTTTTTCTATTTTATTTATGAATATAAATGTATAAATGTATACATTCTTTATATTTTATCATATTCATTTAATGAATTGAATGAGATCAATATTCATGATCATTACGACACTACTTTCGCTCTTGAATATATTTTGGAGAATAATAATGATCAGATAAATAATCCACTCATCCTTTTTAAAGCTTAATAGCTTGAAAAACTTGTTCCATTTGAGAATCAATACATTATTGACAAACACCTGAAATAGATCATCCATCTGTATGAGTTGAGAAATTGATCGAATATTCAAGAAATAATGCTTCCTTACTGAAGTATTTCAAGTTTAGTATCTGATTTGAACGAATAAAAGGATCTTCCAAAACAATCCACTGAACATTATTGCCAATTTGATGTGAGAATGAATAGAGCATAGCTTTCTATTGGGAGGTATGGGTGAAGAGACTTAACGTACGATTTATAACACCCACTCTCGATAAGACACAAGCTATCCCCCAATAACTCTTTCTAACAACTCCATTTTATTGGTTTGGGATTTATCTTCACTTTTCCCAATGTTCACACACATCTTGAAAACAAAGATACCAGGAGGAATACAATCACACAGCATTTCTCCCACTCATTCCCGGGGTACTAGGTTCAGTATAAATCTAGCTATTCTTAAATCTAATACAAAGTGCGCCAGAGAAACTTACCTATTTGAAAAAGAACCTGAACGTAGAATTGTTCGTGTAGAGGGGCAGGAGGAAGGGCATCTGGAGGGGCAGTTCTCAATTTTATCTACCCTCAAGTAAATTAGCCATCATGCTCTGGTCTAGAGAGCAGCGGGCCTTCGCATTTGAGAGCTTCTTTTCTAATGGTCGATCATCTTCCTCGCTCGATTTGAAATTCCTCCCCATAGACTCGTTCCCATAATTCGATTCTGTCGTGGGTTAACTCATTTCAGGAGTGTGGAAGTGTCGCTAAACCCAGAAATGGACTTCAACGAACAATTATAACTCGCAGAAAATATCGAAAGAGTGAGGCAGTCAGTTGTACGTTCTAACCACTGTTCGACGAATTTTTCATGAAGACCTTCTTTTCCATCCCTATAAATCGGCTGTTGTTCAAGAATTGACTGAACGCGATTTTGTTGCCTGTCAGAATGCATGTGATATGCTGATTGACAACCTGCCTGAAGACGCGGTCATTTTTTCTAGTAACAAGGCTCATTTCCACTTCGTCAATGCGATTTTTTATGGGATTATCTGAAATCGCTGGTTTAAGTCGATCGACCACGGACCATAGCACACCTCAAGAACCACATTCGCGACGCCATTGCCAACATACCGATTGATATAATGCAACGGAATTTCAAAATCGACTTCAGTGTATGCGCAATGGGGGTCGCCATTGGTCTGATATAATTTTCAAGACTGCAAGAGGAAAACTTGAGATATTGTATTCTCATATTTGAAAAAATAACACAATATCTCAAGTACTTTTGTTTTACTGACCTTTCAAATAAGTAAGTTTCTCTAGAGCACCTTGTACCTTGATTGATATTCCATGCTTTGAGTTCTTGAGTTTACTGAACTCATTGCATGGAGATGTGATAGCTTAACAAGATATCCCATGCTATGGGGCGTTTATATTCCAGTGTTAACTCAAGCCGATAATCCTATAGTGAGGTCCACATCATAATGGCGGTGTTTGATTAGCAATGGTATTGCTATCCTCGTGTATCATTTCGACAAAGCGGAAATAGTTATTTGTGCAACTAGTGCGCAAAGTGACAGTTTGCTGCACCGAAAGAAACGTTTTCGCCACACTTGGATGTAATGAGCTGGTTTACGTGCGTCATATGGAGGCCGAAAGTGATTGTTTTCCGACCAGGCCGGTAAAACTTTACAGCCCTAGGGCTGTAAAATGACCTTGAATAACAGCTGATCGTGTCCGATCTCACAAAAATCATGGAGAGATAATCTCATAATGACTGTAATAATCTATATAATTATGTATCGTGAATCGCGGTATTATGTCTATAATAATATATTTTATAAATTACTGTTTCATAATTTAATATTTATTATTGTGTTTTTGATATCAAACAATAGAATACGATGATATATCCATAGCCTCAACAATATAATGTTGGCTACATTGTCCATTGTCAGAAAGGTGCGTATCGCAAGTCTTTAAAAGTGAAGAATCGAATTTGAAATCAAAGTACAATAATTGTATCGATATTTAAAAGTGAGGTAGAGTAATAATTGTTTCTTTTTTATTATCGAATTCCACTTCTTAATGCAATACAATCAACAATAATAATAGGAAAATACAGCAGAGATCTAAAGTTTAAGGTAAGCCTACTGGTGAAACTCAGCCTTGACTAAAAATTCCTAGTAATTTTTCCGTAATTCATTATTAAAACTTTTAGATAATTTTTCTTCAATATCAACCATATAGAGAAAACATTAGGCCCACTCAAGATTGAATCTTCGAATGTTTTCTCTATGATTTAACTATTTTCAGAGCAATATTTTGTTGTGAAAATGCCGGCAACCGGCTTAAAGTTTGCCGCTATAGGCTACACTATATTATAGTAGCCTACATACGTTACCTGACTTACAGGCCAGTTCGATCAAAAGGAGCAATGGCCGAGAGTGTAAAGGCGTGTACTCAAAAGCTCTAAGCTCAGTGAATTACAAACATGATCTAGGTTCGAACCTCGGTCAGTGACATTTTTTTTTGTCGATGAATTTCGACTTTTATTAGCTATTTTTTATATTAGTTACCGTAATTTAAATTTCAATCAATTTTTTAGATATATTTTGAGACAAAACTGTGAAATATGCAATTATATTAATTTTTTAATCACATTATTTCACAATAGTAATGAAAATTCTATTCATCCATCTATCCATGAGATATTGCACCAGGCGCAAAGCGCGAGCTATAAAAATTCAAACAATTATTCGAAATATTAATAGTATAAAAATATTGTCACTATTGTAAATCATTAATTAGTAATATTGAAATTAATTGACAGTGAAAGTTGTCATAACCAAGATTCAAACTATCAAATATGCTGTTTGAATTTTATTTATTTTTTAATTTCTCATATATTGGGAAGTTTTTTTTTGGTGTGGCGAAAAATAGCGTTCGCACCATGGGCAAAAATGTATTCCGGCTCTCAATCTTTTCTAGTCCTCGGCCTACGGCCTCGGACTTAAAAACCGATTTCGAGCCGGAAATATCTCATTTTCGGCCCTAGGTGCGAAATATACTATTACGCCCGAGCCGTAGGCGAGGGCGGAATGGTTTCTTGAGTGCAGCAGAAGAACTTTGCGCACGTATTTCACATTAAGTTTTTCCTACAGTTACCATTGAATATGAAAAGTGGGTAATTATGGGTAAAATTGCCTGAAATGCATCAAATGTTTTTCTGTGTAATTTTATTATTGATAAAAACCTTAATCCTAAAATCCTAAAGTCCTCGTTGTCCTTGGTTATAATATATAATGAATAATAATTAGCGCGTTGTGCTTCGTTGCACCTCTGCTCACTATAGCAGCCCAGTCACTGTTACCAACTTCATTTTGATTTTGCTGCACTGTTGCTCCATATAACCTACTAAGTATTTTGCGTTGCCATGTTGCAAATCTGGAGTGCAGAAAAATTTTTCCCGCACTAGAGCGGAAAAGTGATTCTTTGCGTTCTGTAATCAGTGCAGCAATGGCCACTTTTCAACGTAACTGTAGGAAAACACTATTTCTTTCTCGCTTTGCTCTGTTGCAAGATCGTCTTTTAACAATGTAGAATTGATAATTAATTAACCAGATAATTCATATTAATTATGGAAATTCATTATAAGGATATTGAAAAATAATAAGCAATTTCTTGCTTAATAGAATAAAATTGATTATTTTAAACTAGAATGAGCAGTTAATATTACATCAATAAACCTGTATCAGCTACCGTCTATGGAAGACATTGACAAGACAGAGGATCGGCAACGTTGTTCTACTATCTTCACTGCCATTATAACGTAGACCTCACCATAGTACTTCTTTTTCGTGAAGCTATTATGTAACGCTGGTAGTCTTTGTATCGTTCTTAAACTCTGGTGATAATAGAACAGTAACAAACAAAACAGTAACTTAAACAAACGCAACAAAACAGTAATAATAGACATTAGTCGATAGTAATCGGCTCGAGTTAGCAAGAAATCAGCATGGAATTTGGAACATAAAATACCAATACTATGAGATATTCTCTTATGCTATCTTTTCTCTATGCTAATACCCTGTCTTCCTGAATATTTTAGCTGGGCTGGTGTCAACTATTCTATTATTCATCAACTCAATCTGTAACTTATAATGAGAAGGAGATTCACAAGCCGAATAAAGTATGTTGCTTCGCTAAGCAGCATGAAGCATCAAAGCTATCCGATAATTACTTGCTAAATCCTTTTCAATCCGGAAGAAAGTTCTCCCACATCGCCATTGATCCAAGTTTAGTTCAAAGCTGGATCTGCAAGTTAGTTCGTCTGAACTCTGGCGACGAAGTGAGTTCAAGCTAGGGTCAGCTAATAAACAGCTATTAATCTCCAGGCATGAACTGATAAAGGGTTCTTCAGAACTCGATAAACTGGAAGAATCGATTATTTGAAAAACAACACATATCCATTTCTTGTCATTCCTACTTTTCAACTGAAATGCATTCTTCTTATGTAAATACATCGTTTCATAGAGAAACAACACTAATTCAATGTTTCCCTGGGCAACAGAAATTGCATTTAATATTTAGTTCATTTGAGAAACCTTATATCTACAATATATGTGTGATTTCTGTAACTGAACCTCCATGATAATGAAGGTAAGAGTGAATTGGAAGAGTTACTGAAGTCCCAAGAGGCGGTCAATCACACAGAAAAAGAAATAAATTGAGTGTGAAAATCATGGACATTAAGACAGTAAATCATTCTATCATGACAGTAAACAACTTATGATACCTTTTTTAAATTTGTGCATACATCTTTCATTAAATTTTCAATAAATAGTTCAAATGAAAAACTATTTATCTTTTTATTATGCCATCCTCCTTCATTTATTTGAGAAACCACACATGTCCAAATTTTATTGAATAAATGAAATAGACATTTTGAAAAAATAAATTAAGGAATCATTTCTTTGAATATGGAAAAAACCGAGATTGTACTGGAGGTTTAGTTGTAATTATGTTTTTCTCTGTTCCTGAAAAATATCATTTTGTGAACATGTGTTGTTTCTCAAAGCGATCCTTCATTCTTATAATGAAGATTTATTGGGATTTTAAACATTTAAGAATGCAAATACTGTACATTGATAAGTATGCATTTGTGTAATACATTTATATGCGACTGGATAAAACAAGAGTTTTTTCGAAACTCGATAAACTGGAGATGAAGATTTTTTGTGATATTAAACATTCAAGATCGAAAATACTTCGATAAGTTTGTATTTAGAGTTCACACGACACATTGAATGTATAAATCTCCACTCCATGAAGAAGTCAACTATTCCATAACCATTCCGTAACGTAAAGTAGGCATATCTTATATCATTAATAGCGCCGTGATACATCAAGCAGTCAGTCATTCACGATGCATTAACTAGTGAAACGATAATGTATCTTATGTCGTATTGACGTGATTGATTTGTCTGAAGAGTCACTAGCTTGAACGTTTAATGGTTCTAATGAGGTGTATCTAATTCATTCTTCAGCAGGACAGTAGGACATAAAGTCGATGTTCAGCTTTCAGTGTAGCTTTCATGAGCTCGTGATCGACTAGCTTCATGGTCGAACAAACATGGAATGTGAAAATTGTATCTTATGTCACTTTGACGGAAGGGACCTTTTGCAGGCGAGAATGATGTTTCTAGTCGAGGCCTTAGCCGAAACTGGAATTTCATTCGAGCACTGCAAATGACATTCACATCCAAGTAGCCTACACTATTTTTCGTCATAATAATCTAAAGGAAAATGATTGAGTAATAGAAAATATTACCTGCTTGTGCTGAAGTTATTACATGCATTCTGTAAACATAACCTGGTTTACAAACTCAGAATCACGAATTTTGTGGAAGTTGACAAAACTTCCACCTGGAGTGCTAAAGGAGGTTCTTGTAGCAATTCTGCTGTTCCTATTTCGGAACTAGGAAACATACTTGACTGTAAAGGAAACATATGGTTTTATTACAGTAGAGTATGTTGTAATGAGAATCATGTTTATTTTATCTGCAAACTGCATTTCACCGATTTGATTTCATGCATGGAAAACAGCTGAGATTGAGAAAAAGTACTTTTCCTACAGATACCCTGAAAAGTGACCATTTGTGCACTGATTGCAGGCTGCAAAGAATCACTTTTCCGCACTAGTGCGCAAAGTGAGTACTTTGCGTACTCCAGATTTGCAGCATGACAACGCAAAATAGTTAGTAGGTTATATGGAGCACCAGTGCAGCAAAATCAAAATGAAGTTGGTAACAGTGACTGCTGTGGCTGCTATAGTGAGCAGAGGTGCAACGAAGCACAACGCGCTAATTATTAAGTAGATATTATAATGGAGGACAACGACAGCACAGTGCCACCACAGCACACACCACACAGCTGCCCCCCGCCATTCAAACACTACTACATTATTCAGGCAATTTTACCCATAATTACCCACTTTTCATATTCAATGGTAACTGTAGGAAAAATTTAATGTGAAATACGTGCGCAAAGTTCGTTTGCTGCACTCAAGAAACCATTCCGCCCTCGCCTACGGCTCGGGCGTAAACGTTTCTTTCGATGCAGCAAACTGTCACTTTGCGCACTAGTTGCACAAATAACTATTTCCTACAGTTACGTTGAAAAGTGGCCATTGCTGCACTGATTACAGAACGCAAAGAATCACTTTTCCGCTCTAGTGCGGGAAAAATTTTTCTGCACTCCAGATTTGCAACATGGCAACGCAAAATACTTAGTAGGTTTTATGGAGCAACAGTGCAGCAAAATCCAAATGAAGTTGGTAACAGTGAGTGGGCTGCTATAGTGAGCAGAGGTGCAACCAAGCACAACGCGCTAATTATTACTATTATATATTATAACGAGGACAGCAACAGCACAGTGCCACCACAGCACACACCACACACCACACAGCCGCCTCGCCATTCAAACACTACTAAGTTATTTGATGGATTTCAGGCAATTTTACCCATAATTACCCACTTTTCATATTCAATGGTAACTGTAGGAAAAACTTAATGTGAAATACGTGCGCAAAGTTCCTCTGCTGCACTCAAGAAACCATTCCGCCCTCGCCTACGGCTCGGGCGTAAACGTTTCTTTCGGTGCAGCAAACTGTCACTTTGCGCACTAGTTGCACAAATAACTATTTTGTCATAGTAATTCTGTCTAGACAATCTTTGTAAACTAGGTTATGTTTATAAAATGCATGTAGTTACTTCAGCACAAGCAGATAATATTCCCCATTCCTCAATTATTCTTCTTTGGATTATCATGACAAAAAAATAGTGCACTTCACTTGGACATGAATTTCTTCTGCAGTGCTCAAATGAGAATCATTATTCTCGCCTACAAAAGACCCTTTCCCGTCCACCTGACATAAGATACTATTACATGATACATTGCAGAGAATAGTAGTGAACCGAGTGGTTGAGTATCGATAGCGTATCAGCACTATCGATTACATCCAGCTGCAACTCGCATTACCCTTCCATATAGTAAGGAGATGTATATGCAACCCGCATTACACTTCCCTATAGTAAGGAGATGTTTATGCAACCAGCATTACACTTCCCCATAGTGAGAAGATGTTTATGCAACCCGCATTACACTTCCCTATAGTGAGGAGATGTTTATGCAACCCGCATTACACTTCCCTATAGTGAGGAGATGTTTATGCAACCAGCATTACACTTCCCTATAGTAAGGAGATGTTTATGCAACCCGCATTACACTTCATTATGATAAGGAGAAGTGTATGCAACCCGTATTACACTGTATTAATCATTGCCAGCTGATTGGTAGCATCAATCGAAACTAAGAGCTAAGCCACTACCTGTTTGTTCTGTTTTTACATTATCTAGCTACAAAAACATAAGTTCTGGGATGTCCGATTTCTTGTCGGCTTGATAAATTCTATTAGATTCAACATTATGTGGCAAATATGTCATCATTTCCCTAGTTTCATTGCATGTAGTGTAATTCATAAGGACGCAAAAAATCGGATGTAGAAAAGTCGATATCTGTTTAACTAACTAGGTAAATACGAGTAGCCTACTATTACGTTTTCCTCTTCTTCTTCAGCTTGAATCATTTGATTGGTAGGCAGCCTACCATCGTTTTCTGTCCAGATCTGTACTTTCAAGTTGGATGTAGTACTGGATCCCTAGATCTTTCGTTACTTACTCACTTACTCCTCAGCTCTACAGGTCTTTACAACCCTTGGCCTCCCTCACATAGCCTCTCCATCTGTCTCGATCCTCGGTCTGCCTCCTCCAGTTACGAACTCAAGCATCCTTAGATCGCGTTCCACATCATCCGTCCACCTATTTCTTGGTCGGCCTTTCCTTCTTCTCTTATATATCTTCTCCTTCCATATACATTTCACCACTCTTACATCTCTCATTCCCAACATGTGTCCCATCCATCTTATTCTGCCAGCTTTTATCGACCGCACAATGTCTTCATTGTTTAAGAGCTCTATTTCAAAATTTTTCTTCCTCTCCAGAGACCATTCTCAAAAACAGGGCTCAAGATTCTCGTCAACACCTTTCTTTAAAAGACTCTCAGTCTTTGCATATCTCCAGTAGTAAGCACCCATGTTTCCGATCCGTATTACACCACAGGCTTCACGAATGCTTTTTTATATAATTGTAATTCTGTAGCTCTTGACAACATTTGATATTTTGAATAACTTGATAATAGCATAGTATGATCACTCGTTACTTGCTTCAAATATTGTAGCCGGGGTCTTCCACGAGCCCTTTGTCAAACTATCATACCTTCCAGTATTCTTAACGTGTTTTCGTTTTATCTAAACACAACAAACGTTTCACCAAAGGTTAAATTTATAGCATGAGAAGCATGAGATACCATATTGGATAACATATCCAAATTTCACTGTTAACCCTAGCCGATAGTTCTGTTCTAGTGAAGTATTTTCCTTTCCGTGAAGATATGTGACGGTGGTATTCTCTTTTACCGTGCCTTTCTTAAGGTGCGTACAGACTGTCGCTCTGCTCCGCAACCGAACGTCACTCCAGCAGAGCGATTGATGATCGACCGGCGAGCAACAGTGGTTCGACCGGGGAACGCGAGAAGATCTAACATCTTCCGTTTTCCGTAACGTTCATGATGGGTGCGTGGGCGGAGACTGTGGTTCGATGGTGGTACGAGGGCGGTACGAGGGCGGTACGAGGGAGGAGCGTGCTCGGTGCGGGTTGAAAGCGCGAATATGTGTACGCAGCTTTACATTCTTTTCTGCCAAAATCAGTATTAACAGACAGTAATCGGTTTAAGTTAAAAAAATTTTCTTGAAATTTGGAACATAAACGACCCATACCATGGAATATCTTCTTCTATTATTCATAATCTATGTTTTTACTGATAAATCAAATAATTGATGAATCTTGGCATAAGGTATAACAGGAGTATGTGCTCGAAAACTACCATGCTGTTTTACTGATACATCAGATAATGTAATGAATGAATGATGAATTTGACATGGTATTCAGCGTTGACAGGAGGTATGCCAGGGGCTCCGTGCTCTTGGACTGACCACTAGGGACAGGACATGCATGCTTCATAGAACATCTTCTAATGCTATCTTTACACTATTTATTGTACCACCATAAATGATTAAGTATTAACACGATATGAGAAAGTATCACCTATGGTGATACAGTATCATCTCAACTTCATACGCAAAACCATAATTTGATAAAATACTTTCAAACTTTGAATGAGTTCTACAAACCATGTGATATCTTCCTATTATATCTTTTCCACTTTCCTTGCCCTATTACCATAGGTAAGGAAAGTATTGTTTTCCGAGAAAATTAAGGTACCCCAATTTCTAAATTTCTATACGTTTCAAGGTCCCCTGAGTCCAAAAAAGTGGTTTTTGGGTATTGGTCTGTATGTGTGTGTGTGTGTGTGTGTGTGTGTGTGTGTGTGTGTGTGTGTGTGTGTGTGTGTGTGTGTGTGTGAGTGTGTGTGTGTGTGTATGTGCGTCTGTGTACACGATATCTCATCTCCCAGTTAACGGAATGACTTGAAATTTGGAACTTAAGGTCCTTACGCTATAAGGATCCAACACGAACAATTTCGATCAAATGCGATTCAAGATGGCGGCTAAAATGACGAAAATGTTTTCAAAAACAGGGTTTTTCGCGATTTTCTCGAAAACGGCTCCAACGATTTTGATTAAATTTATACCATCGATAAGCTCTATCAACTGTCACAAGTCCCATATCTGTAAAAATTTCAGGAGCTCCGCCCCATCTATGCAAAGTTTGATTTTAGATTCTGATTTATCAGGCTTCAGATACAATTTAAACAAAAAACTTTTCGAGTGGAAAAGATTGAGCATGAGAATCTCTACAATAAATGTTTTGTAACATTTCCACTTAAAATTGAAAATAAGCTCGAAATTCGAGAAAATGTGATTATCCAATTATTGCAAACTGTTGGCAACTGTTGAGTCTATTAAATGATTCACTATGAAGAGATAGCAGACCTCGTGTGTCTCCAGCGTTATTGCCCTGTCACCAGCTGGCCCAAATCTTTGAATAGTAGACTTGAGATGCGCGGGAACACTAGCGTCAGGTGATCAATTTTCATAACGGCAAGGAAAGTTGTGTGAGTGCGCCACACCAGATTTTTGTATGTTAATATTGATTAAAGGTGAAATTTGGAACAAAAACCATCTATACCATGAGACATCTTCTTATGCTATATTTTCTCTATGGTTCACTGATGAATCAAATGAGTGATGAATGAATGATAAATTTGACACAGTATTTTACCGTTGACAGGAGGTATGCCAGGGAGTATGTTCTCTAGTGATGTGCAAGTTATAATGGCAAGGAGAAAGATAGGAGAAAAACGTTGCCTCTGTCTTGTCAATGCCTTCTATAGACGGTAGCAGATACAGGTTTTTTGATGTTATATTAAATGTTCATTCTTATTTAAAATAATCAATTATATTTTACTAAGCAAGAAATTTCATTCTCTAATGATTTCATTATGAATTTACATATTTAAAATGAAATATTTTGTTAATTAATTATTAATTCTACATTGTTAAAAGACGATCTGCCAACAGAGCAAAGCGAGAAAGAGGATAGGAATACCACAGTATACATACAGTACGGAAACTTGGCTAGTACCCTGACGCTAAAATCCGCCATCTTGTTAGGAAGCGCCGCATTGTAATAGTATTGATGGTAGGTTAGGATCACTTTAATGATCCGGATCAATTGATCTGGTTCATTGCTACGAGCCAATCAGAAGACCAGGATTAGAACTTCCCAAGGTCACGTGACGTGTTTAGTATTAGCGTAATGTAAAAAGCATTGGTTAGATAGGCGATTGATTACAAGTTTCCATTCTGTATATTCTGTGGCAATACCATCGTTTATCAAACACTGCCATTATGAAGTGGACCTCACTATAATAGTAGATTACTATGTTTTACTGATGAAATTTATTCAAGATACATAATCGAAGCTTTGAATTATTTGACAATAGTATTTACCGTTGACAGGTGGTATGCCAGGGAGAAGGCTCGTAGAGTCGCGTGACCAGCGGGATGGGCAGAGCGGTAGCAATGGCCACCACCCACACCAGCAGAATCACCACCTTGGCATGGCGCTTGCCCATGCGTGGGCGCAGCGGCCACATTATCGCCATGTACCGGTCCACGCTGATCGCCACCAGTGTGTACGCGCTCACCTAAAACAACAACATACTATTATTGAATGTAACCAGTAAATATAAAATACTGTATAACAAGTGAATATTATAGTGAATTTGAGTGTATACATAGAATATAACCAAAAAGTTTAACATGAACTTAGTTACTTTTTCAGGAGAATTTTATTGATAAGAATTCGGGAGAGATAATATTTTGGATTTGTCCTCTCACATTCTTATTGAATATTTTATTATAGAAATTTGAGATTGCTTCTTCTTTTTTCTTCTTCTGCTTCTACTTCTCCTTCTTCTTCTTCTTCTTCTTCTTCTTCTTCTTCTTCTTCTTCTTCTTCTTCTTCTTCTTCTTCTTCTCTTCTTCTTCTTCTTCTTCTTCTTCTTACTCTTCTTCTTCTTTTCTTCTTCTTCTTCTTCTTCTTCTTCTTCTTCTTCTTGCCTTCAAGAGTTTGACATATTTGCCTGTTTGGATTCACAATTTTGATAGTCATAAATAGATTATGTATTATTGAAACTTTTTTTACAGGTTGATAAATAATTGTACAATGATTATTCCACTATTAATACAGATGCGATCTTTCGTAATGATTTCATTGACATCTCTTTAATAGTCATCAAACATCTTTTCTTCCCCTCAATTCATAAATGTATTTATCTATCAATTATTCCTTCAAAGTTTATCCTGACTTTCCAATTACAAACTATCGACCCATGTAGTGCTGAACTCTGTGAACAACGTTATACTGAACTTCGCTATCATAGGCTGGAGAGCTGTCAGTGGCCAAGAGCTTAGCCACACCCACAACCAATAGCGGGCGTCCAAAATGGTATCAGTAGCCTCCGATTGGCTCATTTGCGTGTCTTGCCTATCGGGAGGACTCCACTCTGGAATAATCTCAGTTATCTTGTTTGCAATCAAATCCATCCAACTACATACAGCATTAGCTGCAATTACACCTCAGCTGAGCCTGTCTACAAAATTGAGAAATTTTAGATAACGCAGAAAAAAAAGCCGAAAATTTGTCTACCAAATTCGATGATTTTCTTCAAGTACTTGGAAAAGAAAATGCTGAAAAACTGCCGGCTTCACGAATACCTTAATTGGTCCAATAGATCTTCAGTTCTGTCCATTATGTGTGAGTGAGTGAGTGAGTCAGTGCCATTTTGGTCCTAAATATTGATATAGACAGATTATAATGAAATAAAAAAACTCCAATGGAATCAATATTCGTGAAAATGTGACCTGTGTGGTCATTAACTCATGGTCCGGTACCAAAAAAAACTGTGTAGAATTTGAAAACATATTATTTGTGTTTTTGCTTCATTATAGAACGGTTCTACAACATTGACAGTGACTCGAACAGATTATATTCACTATAGTAATATGTTTCCAGCAACCTGTCATGCACCATGAAATCATTCAACAATTATTGACATTGATCAATATAGTTTCTGTTTCAAATGGGGAGGAGCCACTAGTGTGAAGTTTAAGGTCTGGCCTTCATAACTGTTCCTCGCTTCCTGCTTTTTCTCGCATGATTTACGAATAGCATTGTTGTGTAAAATTTGGATAAAGTATTGATAGAGCAGCTCCTTGGATAGCAAGCTTGTTTCTTATCGGATGTGGAGGGTGTGTAGATAAAACAATTCTGATCATTTTTATAAATTATTCCACAATATTTTTATAGAAACAAATGAAGCTGCCTCGCTACATCATTGATGAAATAGCTCAATTTTAATCTTGAAAAACCCCAAATGTTGGCTTATATTACTACTATCACCATTCCAGAGACAAAAGTTGCAAGATAAAACTTTACTCCATGCTACTATACAAAAGTTTCAAATTTTTCGTATTGCTGTTATGTTTTATGTTGGCTGTGGCATTGAAAATCATACACAACCATATTCCAGTCATGTGGATGTCGGTGAAAAAATTGTCGCTGTCCATATCGCAGCCAGGAACACTCAAGGGCCCTCAGGAGCTGTGACCTTTCAGGACCCTCAAATCCTAGGCAATGGGTTTCGAAATCCCATCGTAACTTCTCCTGTCTTATCTGTGCTAGAGTCCCCATTTTGATCCCCGTGTTGCAAAGATTTAGAGACCTCTCATAATCTAGTCATTTTTCACACAACCTTCGGAACCTTGAGCATATAATACCTAGCACTTATGGAGGGGTCCACATTATAACAGCAGTGGGGAAAGAGAGGAGAACAGAGAACAACGTTGACGATTCTCTGCACTGCCAATGCCTTCTATATAGGATCGTTGAAACCCCTATATCTGATGCATTAATGATAACACATTGTCATAATATTGAGGTTTGATATTTTGTTGATTAATTCTCATCTACATAGTTGAAAAACGATCTGGCAACTTTGCGGAACCACAATAGGATAGCGCTATCTGCTTTGTCGAATGATAGACAAGGATAGCAACACCAATGTTGATCAAATGCTGTCATTATTAGGCTGTTCGGTACCCTTTTTTACAATGCAAATGACACTAATGCAATAACATTATAGAGGATAAAATTATAAGGTAGTCCTTGTGCCATTTCTCTTCCAAATTTATAGGTGACAAAGTCCAAGATACTGTAAGGTTAGAATTTCAAGTGTACAATTTTTATAAGATTTCAGTCTAAAATAAACATGAAAACTATTAGGTGACTTGTATTATTAAATTTATAAGTAATATTCTCAATAATAAATAATTTATTATTCAAATTGGATAATCTTTTTCATTATAATTGTTAAGATAATTGAAAGAGTGAGAAAAAGTGACAACTGAAATTTTAAAGTGGTCTAATAAGCTAGTTATGGGTTGTTGAAGTGCTAACTTTCCAGATTACGTTTTCTCCCCAAATCATAAAGGGTTTCGACTATAAATATTATTAGAACTCCTCTTATAAATTCAATGAATGTATCTTTTATAACTAGAACATTTTATTCCCCATATCGTGCATAAATAGAAATGTAACTCTTTTTGTAAATTCGATAACTTGTTTATTTTGGCATTAATCGCGAAAAACGCATATTACAACAAAGCAAATGATATTCTGAATGCATTAAAAAAACTTCAATGGAAAATTCAAAACAATTTTATATTGAAAAAGATTATTGAATTTAAAAAAAAGGTGTACCGAACAGCCATTATAACGTGGCTCTCTCTATAAATCCAAACGACGTTGTTGTCTACGTGTCAGTAGCTATGTACCAATTTTGATGCTTATTTTGTGCTTTTGCTTTATCGCTCTTTTGTCATACACCGTTATTCTCTCTATTTCCACAATACACATTGAATTACTGAGAACGAATACTGGTATTTTGTATACTGGAATACAGAATACAAATAAATTGGATAAATAACAAAATTCATATGAATATATCTGCATCCCATACAAAAATCTCATTGCCTTCCCAGAGCACAGATTAATATGTTGATACTGATAAATGGAAATTCCATGCTATAAATGTTGGTTCATTGAAATCAAAGCGCGATGAATTCGCTTGCAATGAGAAGCTTTTAAATTTCTATCAAATGGAGTAGATTATTTTGTTGAGGTGCTTTGTGTGGGGCAAATGAAATTGGGATGAGGGACATTCTCTGTGTAGGACATGCAATCTATTATCATTGACGACCCATCATTATCACTATGCATATGACAAAGAACATTTTTTCTGTTGTTTATTGATATTTTGTCCCTCTCAAATCTGTGTGACATGATTGATTGAGCCTTGTTTTTGCAACCGTAGCAGCAGCCTCTGTGTTTTGTTTCTCATTTGAGCATTAGCGCTCCAACACACGAGTGACCATCATTACTCATTTGAAAAAATGTCTGTCTCAATGGAATTTCAATAATTTTTGCCACATATTTTTCGTCGAGAATCAGACATACTTTTCCCAATAATACGATCGAAATGGGGATAGTATGATTCTATGCTTTAACAAGATCACCAAGTTCAATCACAATGTGTGATAATGATATTCAATTCCAATTCAATTCATTCACAAAACACAAAAATACAATAAGAAAAGGCAATATACAACAAAACAATAACAGTAACAATGATATCAACACATTTAAAGACAATATTGCTTAAATGATGTGTGCTGGAAGAAATAGGGGGAAAATACCTTGCCAACTATGGTTTCCCATGTAATATGCAGGTAAGGTATAACTGGAAGGGAAGGGTGTGTGATAGGGAAGTGGAAGAAGGTGATTGGATAGGCAGGGCTGAGGGCTGAGGGAGACATATCCTGTCGATAGAAATATTTATTTATTTAACCAATGAATAACATAAATTACAATACTCCAGAAAACAAAATCAATGGCTTTCAAAGGTAAATATCCATCCAGAACCAAGATAGAATTGAATGGGAAGATAATAGAACAGGTGAAAAATTTCAATTATCTTGGCAATGATGTAACCTATGATACAGATAAAGATATTCATAACAAAGTATCAAAGTTCCAACGAATATGTGGCAATATTCATAGAAACCTCAAAAATAAAACAAGGGAGGGTACTAGAATCAAATTCTTCAATACCATCGCTGTACCAACGCTGCTTTACGGAAGTGAGAATTGGATCCACACACGTAGAGTAGACAGCAAGATTCAAGCTGCAGAAATGAGGTTTCTAAGAAGTGTGTTTGGCTGCACTAGAGCAGATAGAATCAGAAATGAGGAGATAAGAAGAGCTTTATCTGTTACACCTTTACATGGAAAAATCATTCAAAACAGAATGAATTGGTGTAGTCATTTGAATAGAATGCCTCCTGGACGAATATCTTTGGAGGCTAAATGCTATAAACCTGCTGGGAAAAGAGACGTGGGAAGACCGAGGAAAAGATGGGTGCCGGAACAGGTTCTTCAACAAACCTAATCCTTGAAGTGAAGAAGAAGAAGAAGACAATACTCTATAGAGGAATAAAGAAGAGAATTGGCATATACACGAATGGTATAGGAGATTCATGAATAACGCATCATCACGACTGAACTACTGGACTGATTAACTCGAAATTTTCGTAATTGATTTTTAATTTACCGAGGATGGCTAGAGGACTTTTTAAAATTCTTCAAGATTTCAGTGGCTTAATTTTTCAGAATGACAATTTTCTATAGAAAAATGAAGAAGAGAATTGGCTTATACACGTATTGGATACAAATTCAAATTCAAATTCAAATTCAAATTTTATTCAAGTAAGTTACAATACATTCTGGTTCATACACGAATCTACAATAAATTACAGTACAACAGCCAATTATGCAGCAAATTTCACATATTATGAAAACTTATTAATTACAATGAAGATTGAATGCAACATTAGAATATTGATAATATAGTATTGTAATATAACTACATAAATCAGCGGTGTTTCAACAATGAATAAATGATAATTTCAATGAATAAATATATACCCCACTATATATTATATGTGTTGGGGTATAAGTAATTAGTTGCTTATTGCGTGTAATAATTACTATTTACAAACTTCATTCACTGATATGGGATTAAAGTTTTTTATAATAAAATTAGTAAAAATGTATAATACAAACAAACAAAATTATGGAATTAGTAAATAAATATTAATGTTCTATTAAGGATAATAATAAGAAAGGTTATTTTTAGAAAAATGAAAAACAGTAAAGAGTGGAATGAAGAATAAATAGTTTCAATATTTACAGTCTAACTAAATTTTCACAATTTTCCACTCCAATATCAACCAACCATGAAAATAAACTTTTCTTGAACCTGTGTCTATTGAATTCTTCCCTAATGTAACTTGGTATTGAATTATAAATTTTTGGTCCCAAATATGTGTAGTTTCTTTGCCCAAATGTAGTGTTCATCCTTGGTACTATTGAATACGTGTTTCTCTGCCTTGTTTGATGGTTATGATCCGCCAGTCTTATGTGTTCGTTGTTTCTCCTCATTCGCGTGATGATAGCCTGGATGTAGAGTTGTCTTACACTCAGTACTTTACTGTCCTTGAAAAGAATGTTCGTGGGGAATTGATTCTCCTTGAAGCCTATTATTTTTAGTATTCGTTTTTGAAGTTTATAGAGAGGTTCAACATGTGTAAAATTCGTAGCTCCCCAGATAATTATGACGTATCTTAAAATTGATTGCACTAAAGAAAAATAAACAGTTTTTAATGTCTCATAGTTGAGGATTTTACGGAGTTGATAGAATTTGTAGAGAAGCTTCCTGATCCGGGTAATTGATAGATTAATGTGCTTGTCCCATTTGAATTTGTTGTCCACTATTGTTCCTAAATATTTTATTTCATTGACTTGTTGAATTGAAGGGCAATCACACGGGTTGTTGGTGCTTCCACAGTGATGCAGGATTATTGAAGAATCCGGTGGTCTCGTCCGTTCTGTCAGAGAAAAGGCTAAAAATTTCGTTTTTGTTGCATTTACTGTAAGCAAATTTTCTCTTAACCATTTATCGACTTTGATCAATTCTTCCTGTGCCAGATTAAAAACTTCCTCCCAGTGATACGGTGATTCAAGAAAGACGCATCATCACGTCTGAACTACTCGACTGATTAACTTGAGATTTTGAATATAGATTCTTAATTTACCAAGGATGACTATAGGTCTTTTTTCAATTCTTCAAGATTCCAGTACGTCAAGTTTTCAATTAGACCCTTCGGAGCGAAATTTTGCATAACGATTCTTAATTTACGAGGATGGTCAATTACAGTAGGTCAATTTCCCAGTTTGTCAAGTTTTTAAGTAGATCCTTGTGGAGCACGGGTTACCTACTAGTTAGCAATAAATTCATGTGACCCTAATAACTGTTCTTGAAGTGTGAGGTGAAAAAATCTACAATCGATATGCAGAGATAGTGTATTGTTTGGATATATCTTGATAACTATTTGAATTTGATTCAGTTCATTAGCAACATAATTAAAGAAAACACAAATTGAAATAATTTTCAACAACTCTTTTTAATATTATAAAATAATATATACAGAACCTGGTTTCGTGGCTTTACCAGCCACAAATTCAGCTGTTTGTTTACAACTACTTGTAGACACAACTGTTTGTTTACAACTACTTGTAGACACAACTGTTTGTTTACAACTACTTGTAGACACAACTGTTTGTTTACAACTACTTGTAGACACAACTGTTTGTTTACAACTACTTGTAGACACAACTGTTTGTTTACGACTACTTGTAGACACAACTGTTTGTTTACAACTAATTGTAGACACAACTGTTTGCTTACAACTACTTGTAGACACAACTGTTTGTTTACAACTACTTGTAGACACAACTGTTTGTTTACAACACAACTGTAAAGCAACATAAATTCATGTTTCCATCTTTAATTTTCAAGTCATAAAATTAATATTCTCAACCATTACGACAATTCATGTAATTGTTCGATACTCAACTTGATATCTTTCTACAGATGGAAATTACTGAGATATCGCAATTATAATAATATATGTTGCAATATCTCAGTAATTTCCATCTTTAGACTGGCTGGCCACTATGGTCTCGTAAAATGAGCGCTGCTATCCAAAGGTTGTCAGTTTTGTGTAAGGGTAAGCATTCCTGACCGGCAATTAGTAGGTACTGGGTTCGATTCCCGGGCTGACAAATACTTCTTGAATAGTAGCGCTCATCGAATTTCCATCTAGCTGTTTACCCTGTTGTCAATATTTGCAGTAGAAGAAGTCTTTGGGGTGAATTTCAGTATTTAATTTGGATTTTCGTTAAATAATAATAATTGATATCTTTCTCTTCCCTTACTCCATTTTTTCACCGATAAACCTGATGTATCATTAATTTTCAAAGTGTCATAGCGCCATAGGCCAATTCAAATACATAATGTATGATCTTGGAATATCAAGAAATGAAAAATCTACTTACTCTTATTTATTTCTTGATAAATAATAGTAGCCAAAAAGTTACTCTTGGAATACTCTACTTTTACCAGTGAGATTAGCCTATAACTCGAAAAATAATAACTATAATAAACTGAATCATGCCAACATATTTCTAATTGTTAGTTCTTCATTTATTCTGATCGCGATTTTTGATGCCTCAAGGAAGAAACTTTCTATTTCATACATCTGTCCACTTCATCTCTATCACATACAATACTCTATTACATGATGTATACTCTTGAAACACTATACTTATGCCAGTGAGATTATAACTCTGCAAATAATTGTTTTCATAAATCAAATCATGCCAACATATTTTCAATCTTCAGTTCTTTATTCATTCTGACAGATGTTCAATGCTCCAAGGAAGAAACTATATACTAGCTCTCCACTTTCATTCATCTATTTACTCCATCTCTATTACATGCTGAATCTATTCCAGTCACATCTGTGAAACTCCCAGAGATGACCTTGACCGGTGAAGGGAAAGCAGAAAATGAATTATTAATAGGCTTGCGATGTGCCAGCTTTTCATATAAAAACAAGAGTAAGAGGCTCTGTGGGAGTCTCCCATTCTAGGGTTGAATGATTTGTTGACGGAATCTGGTTTGTATTCCAGGATCTTTTCTTCTGATGTACTCTAGATGATTTTTTCTGCTCAACTTTCAGACAACTTCATTCAGTAATTTTGAACTCCTTCAATGTAACATTATCATCCGTTTGCAGGTGTAAGATCTTTAACGGTGTTTCTCAAAATTTTATATCCAATTACTATAATATAATTAAGAGTAGAATTGACTTATACATGTTCGGGATAGTAAATACGCAAATGACGCATTATCACGTCTGAACTACTGGTCTGATCAACTTGAAATTTTGCATGAAGATTCTTAATTTACAGAGAGGATGGTCATAGGTCATCATTATCACCCGTCTGCAGGTGTAACATCTTCAATGGCCTTTCTCAAAATTTCATATCCAATAAATTATAATAATAGTCCGGGCGCAAATGTCATTCCGTGGTCATTTTTGAGTAACAGTCGTGGAAGATGTCTCAATTTCTTCGTTAGGTCTAGCATAATAAGGATCGTGATGATGATAAGTCGAAATCACAGGCAAACACCTCAAAAAGAAAGATGACCGCCAAAATTTTCAGGGGTTTGCTGTATCGCTTGTATTTCAATAACCGTTCAAGATATTCAAACGTTTTTTCAGACGAAAATATTTAAAAACTCTTCTCTACAATTTTTGTTTTTTGAAAGTTTCTTCTAAAACGCATATTTTTTCAGTTATAATCTATAAAAGCCCAAAAAAATGTTTTTTTTTCTCTAAATTTGTTCAAATTTAATTCCATTATAACTTTCTTCATGCAAGAGATACTGAGAAATTTCAAATCTATGAAACTTAGAGCGTTTATTGAACTTTGGAATGATATATCTCCATGCGATGTACGTCGGAAAATGAGTTCTCCAGTTTCTTTGGAGGGCGCTGGAAAACTCATTTTTTGACGTACCTTGCATGGAGATATATCGTTTCAAAGTTTAAGAAACGGTCTAAATTTCATAGATCTATAATTTCTCTGTAGCTCTTGCATGAAGAAAGTTATAATGAAATTAAATTTGAACAAATTTAGAAAAAAGTTTTTTGGGCTTTTCAAGGTTATAACTAGAAAAATATGCGTTCAGAGGAAAATTTTAAAAAACAAAAATTGTAGAGGAAGATTTTTTAAATATTTTCGCCTGAAGAAACAAAACGTTCGAATATCTTGAACGGTTATTGAAATATAAGCGATATAGCAATACCCTGGAAATTTTGGCGGCCATCTTGTTTTTGAGGTGTTTGTCAGTGATTTCAACTTATCATCATCACGATCCTTATTATGCTAGACCTAATGAAGAAATTGAGACATCTTCCACGGCTGTTACTCAAAAATGACCACGTAATGACATTTGCGCCCGGACTATAAAGAAAATAAATTAGCTTATCCATGTACAGAATAGGAAATACTCAAATGACGCATCATCACGTCTGAACTACTCAACAGATCAACTTAAAATTTTGCATAAAGATTCTAAATTTACAGAGGATGGTTATAGGTCTATTTTCAATTCTTAAAGACTTCAGTACGTCAAGTTTTAAGTTTGTCAAGTTTTCAGTTAGACCTTTGCGGAGTGAAGTTTTGCCTAAAGATTCTATATTTACAGAGGATGGACATAGGTCTATTTTCAATTCTCCAAGTTTTCAGTTTGCCAAGTTTGTAATAAGACCGTTACCTGCCAATGCATTCACAATGTATTCAGTGAACTCGTTTCCATGAATATAATTATAATATAATAGAATTACGTTATCGTTCCTTGACAAAGTTTGGATAGTTATGTCAACACACGAATCTATAATTTACAATATCATTCTTCTAGGTTTATGAACAAGTAATGTGGAAATTCAATTTTATTGTCTCATTGAAATGTAAAAAAATTGTGAGCGGGTTATCAAGTATAGGATTGAGAAGGAAATAAGTCATAAGTGTGCAATGCACACTAGAGAAAACTAGAGAATACTGAGAGAACTGGGAGATACAGTATACTGTGTGAACTGAGAAACTTGGAATGCATACAAAGTATAATATAATATGATCGTTACAATACAATTGGGCTCCATAACATAATATAACATTGGATTGGGCTTCATAACATAAAAATCAATAACAATGAGCAGCCTATGAAGAAAATGGAACATATTTTTTGAAAACTAGTTCAAAGAGAATTTTTGGTAGAATGAGAATTGTCCTTAGAATTATGTGGTAGCGGTTGAAATTTATTACCTCGTGTTTATCTGATATTAGAATCTTGGGAGGTATGCAAGAAACTCCTTGAAATGTTTATCGATATTCTGAAGGGATGAGCATCCTGCCTCAACTCACATAAATAATTTCAATTTTCTCTTATCTTCCCTTGCACCTTCTTCAAAACTCTATTTCATGAAATTGAACTAGCCTACTGTCTAATAATTCATTAAATTCTTCTTTGAACTCTGGAATGAGTAGACAAACATTTTGAATATACAAGCTCCTCATAGCAGTAAACAATTTATAGCTGCTTTTACAGCAAACACTATATAAATTGTGTTTGCTGTTCAGTCGCCATTTCGTAATGTTTGCATGAACCGCTAATTTGGGAGGAGATTGTCTAGGCCAATGGCAGCCATGATAGGTCTCTGCTTCACCGATAACGGTGCTCGGCCGTTAGTATAAATATACTGAAATCTTTGTGAAGAGAAGAGCTACATGAATTAAGCTATTTTAGACTATACGTAACCTTATCTAAACTTGGGAGAAGAATACCTTATTTTTCTCCTCCCTATCATTTTGATAATGTAGGCTACTTATTGTATGGACAAATAAAGAATATCGATCGTTTGAGAGGATCCTTGGATACTTTTTATACAGTAGCCTATTCTATTTGAAGGGAATCATGCCATTGATTGAAGATTACTTTCGAAACTTAACATTATCCTATTAACGCTCGTTTGCAGAGTCGTCACATAAAGTTGAAAACAGGCAGTTAACTTATTTACGAAGCCATAACTCCACTTTTCGTTGCACAGACGTCAAAGTGAACTATAGCTCACATTCAACTAACAACGCCCGATTAGACACATGATTCTGTTGCACAGTCGTCTGAGGGAGCTTATTATTAAGGCTCGTATGCAGATACTCGGTTTAACGGAGAAATATCAGCTGTTTGTTTTAACTCTGTATGAAAAACATTGTCATAAATGCAATCATACCCTACAAGTAAACGTCGTTTAGCGTTGAATGTGGATGGTTCATGTGGTCTTCAGTAAGCCGAAAAAGGAAAATATGTACTATACTTTAAAGTATTACTAGCCGTCAGGCTCGCTTCGCTCGCCATATCCGTCTAGCCCAATAAATCGACCTCGCCCAATTATTGTGAAATTCGTAAGCTACAGAGCTCGTAACCTTGTCTTTTCCAACAAAGAGTAGGCTGAAAGGCTCAGGCGTTCTCATGCGTGAGGACCTCACGAGGCGACGTGTTGCGCTCTATAGACAAACAGTGGACACATACGGCGTGAAAAACGTGTGGACCAGTGATGGCCGGGTGATGTACGTTGGTGAGGATGGACGGCGATCTGTCGCCAATCTTAGCGACCTGTGTGCAGCTTCCGACCCAGCCTCCTTGTGATGTGTACCACTGTCAACTGGATACTCTCATGATTTGATTGATATTATTTAAATTGGAACTGGCTTGTTATTTTATTCCTCGTTTGTTGCAACGGACTGATTCTTATTTTCATTTTTTATTTTTTTGTTCTTTTCGATTTTCTTTTCAGGTTAAAAAGACTGAATTGATTGAAACCGAGTGTTGAATCTTCTATGATTAGTTGGTTAAACTCTCATATTGTGATTTTATTGTATCGTATAGTACTTAGTTCAGTACTTCGTATAGTAGCCTACTTATTGCTTATTTATATTTCTATTTGTATATTTTCTCGCATCTCTGGTTATTGATCTCTGCAGAAAATGTAATTTTATTTTATTTTAATTTTTGAAAAACCGATCTCAATGGATTCCTACGCTATCAAAACAAACTGTTTCTAAATGAATCTTTATATTATTCTCATTTCTTTTTTGGAATTTGCAATGGGTATTCTTCTATATTTATATTTATCCTGTTAAATTAATCCATTCTACTGTAGCTTTTATAGTTTATTCGAGAGTTTAAGAGATTAATAGATTGGTCTGAAATTCACGGATGGATAATTTTGAGTAATTCACTTACTGCAATGTATTTTATTCATTATATCATTATTAGTCATCATTTAATCAAACTAACTTATCACTTACCTAACTCACACACGTTGCTTGATTTGGCTATTGTAAGTGATCTTGATTATGTATCCATCTATGGCCAGGAACCGGCGCCTTCCTTTTCTATGCATGACATGATATTTGTTGTTTACAATCTGATCCATAACCAGCAGGCACCCTATACCTTCTCTTACAGAAGCTTCAAGCATTTTGATTCGGAGAGATTTTTGTTTGATGCTTATAATATGCCATGGCACTCTATTGTTCAAGTTGATAATATTGACGATAAAATCATCACATTCAACAGTATGATTCATGAGATTTTCGATAGACATGCTCCTCTGCGGACTTCTCAGTTCAAGCATAAGCCTGAGCCGTGGATTGATGCGGAAATATTGAATGCAAGACGAGAGCGTGATAGGGCTCGCAGAACTTTTAGCAGGACAAGCTGCAATTCCGACTACAATGCATTCAAGACTTTGCGTAATCGAGTCAAGTCACTCTGTCGAAATGCAAAGCTTAGATTCTATCATCGGCAATTTAATCAGAGCAACTCTGCTTCCACTTTGTGGGAAAATGTGCGAAGGCTGGGCGCTCATCCCAGTAAGTCTAAGGCAAATATAAATGTTCCTCTCAATGATCTTAACAATTTTTTTACTGCACAATCTTCTCAATCTACATCTAACGAGTTCGATGATCCTGTCAGTCAGACTGTCCTTCAATTCAATCATGACCCACCAGAAAATCAGTTCTACTTCTCCTATGTTATTCCTTCGACTATTTCTCACATAATACTATCAAGCTGCAAAAATTCGAAAGGCATTGATGGCATTCCCATATTGTTTTATAAGAAACTTCTTCCCATTATTCTTCCCTCGTTGACTCATATTTTCAATTTTTCTCTACAGAACGGAGTTTTCCCTTGTTTATGGAAGTACTCTATTGTTCGACCTATCCCTAAAATCCGCAACCCTACTGAACCTGGGGACTGGAGAGCAATTCATATTTTGTGTTCGATTTCAAAGGCTCTGGAGAGAATTGTGCACATGCAGGTGAATTCTCACTTGAATGAATTGGGTTTCTTTTCGAAGTACCAATCTGGTTTTCGCCCCAACTTCAGTACTAGCACTGCTCTTGTGCGCATCACTGATGACTTGCGGTTAGCTATGGACAAGCGACAGGTAACAGTCCTTGTGCAGTTTGATTTTCGAAAAGCATTTGATAATGTGTCACATCTCTTACTTCTTCGGAAGTTGAAGCATCAATGCCACTTGTCTGCGTCAGTAGTTGCCTGGTTCTCATCATACCTTTCAGGTCGCTTTCAGGCTGTTAGTGATGACTCGGGCAATATGTCAGCTTGGTCTCCGGTTTCGCGGGGTGTACCGCAGGGATCCGTGCTTGGCCCATTACTTTTCTCAATATTCATAAATAATGCACCTTTGGTCTTTCAGGATTGTTCTTTCCACCTCTTTGCAGATGACCTAATCATCTATTCCCATACATCAGTAGAGAACATTGCCAACTGCATAGAGCATATGAATCAGAATGTGTCTTCCCTCCTTCAATGGGCTACAGCTCATGAGCTTGTCATTAATCCCGTGAAAACCAAGACTTCGATTTTTGGCTTCTCCAGACTTCTCAACCGGATCGAGTTGGATAGGATTCCTGCAATTGTGGTTGGTGATGTGCAGGTGGCTTACTCTAAGTGCTTAAAAATCCTGGGTATCTATCTTGATGAAACTCTTAGTTGGAGAGATCAGACTACTCATTTGTGCAACCGTGTATTCGCTGGAATGCATCAGTTTAAAAGGCTCAAAAACTTCCTGCCCAGGAGCATCAGAATTCTATTGGTGAGGTCATTGATCCAGCCCTTGCTGGATTATTGCTGTTTGGCTTACATCGATATCACAGCGGAACAGAATACTAGGTTGCAGAGGTCACTAAATTATGCCGTCCGGTTCATCTTTGACGTGAGGCGTGATGACCACATCACTCCTTTCTTCGAGGAGCTAAGGTGGCTCAAGTTGGTGGAGCGGCGAAAGTATTTTCTTCTCGTTCTAACCTACAGGCTCATAGTGAGAAGCGATGGACCGGACTATCTTCGGGACTCCTTCACGCTCCTTACTGACATCCAGCCTAATCGAGGTACTAGGTCTCATGAGCTCACCCTCCAAATACCTCTCATCGAACGGCTATTCTTCAATTCATCTTTTCTGTGTCGGCCTGTCGTGCTTGGAATTCCTTACCATATAATTTGTTACAAATCAATTCATTGGAAAGCTTCAAGAGAAATTTGTTCATGTATCTACTCGAGGGTAGGGTCTGAATTATTATCCTGTTTGTTACTTTCTTTTTTATTCCATCCCCTTTCGTTCACTCATAATTGCGTTCAGTTCATAATTTGTTCATCCATGATAATGATAACAATTTCTAGCACTATTCTTCTCAACTTCACTTGCTGTCACTTATTCCTTTTGACAGATTGATTGTCTTCATATTCTCTTTTCATTCAAATCTTCATCATCTTTCTATTGATGAATATTCTTTCTTCTTCCTCCTGTCTTTTCCTTTTTTTTTCTTTTTTTCCTTTCTTCTTCACTTCTTTATACTTATCTGTTCTCTTCGTTATGCATAATTTATTCTCATTGTCCATGTAATATGTATCAAGCTTTGATACATATCAGTTCCTTTCTCTGTTAATTATAATTAAATTATTTGTAGCTTAAATCTATACTTAATTTTTCTTGTAATTTGTTGAGTTTCAATGTAATAAGCAATATTCTTTTGTTTTTTCTTATCAATTAGTGTTTGCCATAGGTCTTACCAGACCTGGCAACGTAAGATGTAAAATAAAATATCAAATATCTAGCCAGGGGGCTACGCCCCCTGGACCGCCAAGTATGAGATCAGCAGGCTCGCTTTGCTCGCCTGCATTTTTCATTTGAGCATTTTGATCATATGTTAGGACAATCCATTCGGGGGTCCAGACTAAACGGATATGGCGAGCGAAGCGAGCCTGACGGCCACTAATATAATATTCCCAGGATTCAAGTAGCAGTGCCCAATCAATTTTTCCGCGATAAATGCATTAAAATCTTCAACTTGGTGCCAACCTAACAAAGTCAACTCAACTTAATGCCAACCTGACAAAATTATTAATTCAGTTGCCAGTTAACAACTGTTTTGAAGAGGTACTCTATCTAGATTATAGTTCTATAGTAACATATGATATGGAAATTTCAATTATAATTGAGATATTGGGAGAAGAAACTTTAAGAAGAACTTTAAACCCTTAAAAACAACCCTTAGAGTTAAAATATTTCCAAAAGATTTCTTAGTGCGCCTCTAAAGGGCCAACTGAACATACCTACCAAATTTGAACGTTTTTGGTCCGGTAGATTTTTAGTTCTGCGAGTGAGTGAGTGAGTCAGTCAGTCAGTGAGTGAGTGCCATTTCGCTTTTATATATATAGATGAAGTACAATACAGTACTTTTTATTATTATACATGCAAAGTTAGTAGACAACGTCTGTCTACTAACGTTGTTATACATAAGGTACTAGATGGGAGACGGGTCTCCAACTATCGAGAGAGGTATGAACAATATATATTACTGTATGATGAAGTAAAATCAGTATCCGTTTATCAGATACATACAAGTAGTTCAAACTAAAGAATTAATATAAAACTTCAGTAGATTCGTATTCAATGTGAAATTCAGTGAGAAAAAAAGAAGAGGAGGGTAATGCAAGTTGTAGGGGAATGAGGAGCAGTAGATGTCTAGATCTGAGAGTGAGAGAGAGAGTGAGAGTGAGAGTGAGAGAGCTAGTAAGAGAACGAAGAGGAGGATGACGAGAGGTATAAAAAAAGATTACAATGAGGAAACTGGAGAAGATGATATGAGAGGAGATGTTGAAGGAGAAGAGTCACAGAAGGAGGATGAGGAGGAGGAGGAGGAGGAGGAGGAGGAGGAGGAGGAGGTGAATGAGAAGGAGAAGGAGGAGGAGAATGAGGAGGAGAAGGAGTAACAGGAGGAGGAGGTTGTGGCGGAGGAGGAGAAGGAGGAGGAGGAGAAGGAGGAGGAGGAGAAGGAGGAGGAGGAGGAGGAAAAGAATGCATCCATTCATTTGTAGTTTAATGTCTGAAGAAAAAATGAGAAAAACACGAAACAAATTTCCAGTGAATTCGACGTACTTTGAGACTCCACTCGCTTTCCATAGCACTCCATTTCAACAGAGATATTGTTATGAATTTTTCACAGTACATTCATATTGATATACTGATACAGCTTCTTTAGTGAAATATATACTCAATACCTTCAGCAGTTTTTGATTTAAAAATCAAGATGAATTTAAATTCTAATTAATCTTGTTATTTCACTAAGATAAATCTTCATTTCAGGAGGTAATCAATACAATATGACAGTTTCACTACAAACGCTCTGTAAGGTAGTTATGAGAATAACTGCAAATTTTGAGTGAGCTTGTCTTTTTTCGTTAGGGCTAGTCTTGAATTTAATAGGCATCATAGCAGAAACATGTTGTGAATGAACAATTCTAGAGAAGGGTACTTAGATTTATATTTTTATTTATATTTGACTGAGCTATATACAATAATTTTTGAAATAAAGTTTTAAGAGTGGATATTGATGTTATTGAACTTGATAGTGATATTTACTACATGAACGGTAGTAATCTTTACATCTATTTGAATGGGCCAAAGGTACCTTTAAATGGTAGTAAATTCTGAGAACTGGTGAAACTCTGTTAATATCATCATTATTCTTCATTTTCATTATTTTTCTCCAAAATTATTTTCGGTGATCACTTGAAACATTTGGCGCTCAGGTTTATTATTTTGTTTTATTTTCAATGAAATTTCGGGGAAGGAACAGTTTTGGGCAGTGCCTGTGGTCCTCATTCATTTTCATCAATTGGGGTTAGATTGATAAAGGCAGCTCTTTATTCAAAACCTGGGAGGGCGAAGTTAAGGTGCAGCCGGCCCTCTCTTACACTTAACCCTCAAAGTACTTTGTCTACCTGTGCTGGTTTTGTGTATTATTAAATAAATAAATGAATACAATGTGAATACGACTTACCAGCACTGACACGGCCTGCGAGAAGCTGACGGTGTGACAAAGTGGGGCGCCGAACGGCCAGTACTGCAGGATGAGCGTGCTGACAAAGCTGAACGGCACACAGAGCACGGTCATCATGATGTCGCCGACAGCCAGGTTCACTATGAATATGTTGGTGACTGTGCGCATGCGGGCCGACGACAAAACCACGTAGCAGACTAGCCCGTTGCCCACTAGAGCCACGACGAATATGGCCGAGTAGGTCAGATAGATGGCTGCCTGGAAGTAGGCCGAGAAAAGCATGCCGGGGACTCCGTCAGAGCAGGCAGGCCAACTTGAGTCGTTGAGACCGCTGCTATCGTTCGTGAAACGGTCCTCGTAGAACGGGCAGCTTGAGTTGTCGCTGAACATACAGCTATCCATTCTCACTGTCACTAGATGTGATACTTGAAGAGGGAGAAATCGATATTCACTGGGATCACTGACTGTGGTACTTCAATATTTCCATTTATCAAACGATCGCTCAACATACAACATGGTCAAGGAGTAGTTGGAGTTAACAATCAACATACAGTTATCCATTCTCACTGTCACTATTTGATTTGATACTTGAAGAAAAAATTGATATCCACTGTCATTATACTGTGTGTGATACTTCAATACATCCACTCATGAAAAGTTTACTAGAATTATCAATTTTCTTATGCTACAAATATTATTCAAATTATGAAAAGATCGATCACTCATCATACAGATTTCTGCTATCCATTCTATCAGATCACTTTCACTATTGGTTTTGGAACTTGAAGAAAACATTTTTAATCACTGCCATTATTGGATGCGATACTTCAATATTTCGCCTTATGAAAATATTCATTCAACAAATCAACTTATGATAAGATCACTTATCATTCAGCTATCCATTCTATCAGAACACTGTCACTATTGGTTGTGATACTTGGAGAAGAAAAAGATATTATTTACTACCATTATTGGTTGTGATACTTCAATATTCCACTTATGAAAAGATGAGTTTGCATTGAAATCTAACATTGAAGAGATTTGTATCCCCTTCCACTAGGCCTATTTGGTTTTGAGATCGATCCTTACGATACAATATTTCCACTCACCAAAATTTGTGTTCAAGTTGGAATGTAACCTTGAAGAGATTCATGTTAACTGATATTTCAATCTTTCCACTAATGAGAGGTAAATTAGTAAGTTATTGGAATCCATCATAGAGAAATATAGCTTCATTAACTGCGAAAATAATAAACTGGTTGTGATACTTGAATATTTTCACTTATTTAAAGATTTTGTTGATGGAATTCAACATTAGTGATTGATAAGGATTGTGTGGATTGTAGTGTGTAGTATAGGTTTGATCTGTGATAGTTGAGTTCTTCAACTCGTATTTTAATTTTTTAATTAATAATGACGATTGTCTCAACAAATTGTATGTTTTATGGCAATTAACGATGATTTGATATTTACTTCCTCTATTGACTGTGATACTTTAATAACTCCACTCATAAAGAAGTGAGTTAGTGATGGAATCCAACATTCAAAAAATTATTGATACTTACAGCCACTAAAGACTGATACTTTAATAATTTCACTCAAGGGAAACGTTAGTTCGTGATGGAGCTCAACATTGGGAAAATTGCAAAAATTATATTCTATAAATCATTAATAAATTGGAACTGTATACGTGAGTTCTGATGCATCTCTTGTGAAAAGAGCAGGAGTTAGTGATGGGAACGGAATATTAGAACTCAAGATCTTATAAGTCGTATACTTGTAGCAAATAACCGTTGAAAGAAATGGATGGTCAGTTGCCATCTTAATAAACAGCATAAATCATGTGCTTCCCGAAATCACATCCTATCTGTGCAATGAATCAATCACCGAATAGTATTTTTAGAGCTCGAAACGTTCAGAACTAACCAGGAAGTTTAGGAGTTTGAAATAATCATTGTGAAACTTGAAAAAATCTGCATTAATTCTACGAGTCACATAATATAATATAAAATGTTAGTCTAGACTGGTCGAGTAACAGTGATTTAATAGTAGAAATTGATCAAGTTTAGTTTGATACAACTTAAAGTTGAATTTTCATCAACTGAAGAAAAGTTATCTCTAATGTATATTGAATGACTAAGAATCAGGTATTCAATTTAAAATGTTCATAGCTACCATTTTAATCAGAGGTGGATTGAAAGTGGAAAGAGTATTGATTTTCAGTGTATTGGAACAGGTAAGCAGATTATTGAGTTGTATTGACGATGGATTTGCTAGAATACATTCAATTTATACTCTATTATTTTGAACGTTGTTAAATCCATTTCAAACTGTATCACTTCACTTCACAGTAGATCTATTGAATTATATTCCTCTTGAAATATTCTCGACTCGGATGCGTGGATGATTATTGTTCCAGTATCCTTATTGGAACGGCCACCTGAAAACAAAAATGGGATATTATCAAGAGTCCATGAATTTCAAAATTTTAATGCGATTATACATCAGATTCGAATCATATTTCCGAGAATTATATTCAAGTGCAAATTCTGAGAACAACTTGAAAATTTTGATAATATTGACTATAGATAGATTTATGAGAATATTCTTTTTCTTATTAGTTGTGAAAGTGATCCGTGGTAGTTATATGTGGTAGTTATCCGTACTGAATAGTATTAGAATAGAAATATTGTCAGAATACAGATTTATATAAATGGATATACAAAATTCCGGTTGTTACACCATTAGGCATCTATGGTAAACTATAACTAAAGTAAAGAACAGCAGTACGGCCGAGCACTGTATTTGATGAAAGCCGAGACCTATCAAGGCCTAGACTGTCTATCACCAATTGGGGAGGGGCTTGTCTAGGCCAATAGCAGACGTTTACCTTGATAGGTCACGGCTTCCACCAATAACAGAGCTCGATACCTCTTCTATTACTTCGCAATATAAATACTGCTGCTCTCTATTTTGGTTTCAGATTTTCAGAGATTGATAATGGTATGACAACCGAAACTGGGATCTCGATTTCCGATAAATCTGTGGTTTAACATTCTTCAAGTCGTTTTATTAATTTATTATTCCACTTCATATTTTTACAAACATGATTCAGCATGATACATGATTCTGTTCGATTAGTGAAAAAATGTTCAATTACAATTCACATAAAAAATAGTTTATTCTGTAATAACCATGAACAATGTTCCTCTTTATTCCTTGTGAAAACTTTTCTATGTTACTGATCAGGAATTATTATTCACTTGCTGGCCCGGCGAACTTTGTACCGCTAAATAGTTAATGCATCTCATGTCAAACTTTAGCTGCATGCACACCTGAGAAGGTGCAATGTGGCATTTTGCATCCAGGTGCTTTTTGCTTATTCGTTTGAATGGTATGGCCTTTTTCAATTATAATTAAGAGAATATACATGCTAAAAGACGAACATTGAACCCTTAAAAACAACCCTTAGAGTTAAAATATTGCCAAAAGATTTCCTAGTGCGCCTCTAAACATACCTACCAAATTTGAACGTTTATGGTCCGGTAGATTTTTAGTTCTGCGAGTGAGTGAGTCAGTCAGTGAGTGAGTGCCATTTCGCTATATATATATATATATAATATATATATATATAATATATATATATATATAGAATGCAGCTTGCTGGGAATCAGATGGTATATCTCGTTGCTGCTGATTTTCCCGTGCATATTCTAAATTTATTTCGAAATCTACGACCCAAGTTTGAACGTCGTTTGTACCGCGGCATTAAGAATTGAGAATTAAAATTTTGTGGATCAATAGAAAGAAAATAATGATAAACAGATCTATCGACGGTTGTTGGATGTCGCAGATGATTATAACAGCTAATTTTTATTCATGTATGCATGTATCATCATGCATGGCCAGCTCACAAATCTTCTCCCATAAGGATTACATGTGAACATTAAAAGAACCGTAGGAAATAGTTCTGCAGTCGGATTATTAATTTTTTAGGCCATAAACCTGGTCCTGAACATAACGAACCCAACTAAAAAAAATCATTAAATTCGGTGCACACATAGAAAAGTTATTGAATGTCAAAATTTGAGGCTCGATTCTTATTAATAGATGTTCTTGGTGATTCATAATAGTTGATGGTTATTTGTAATATTGTTGATGATTATTCATAAGAGTTTATGGTTATTTGTGATAGTTCATGATTATTCATAAGAGTTTATGGTTATTTGTGATGGTTGATGGTTATTCATAGTAGTTTATGGTATTCATAATATTACCCTCCAAGTAATTTGTTTTCTCTCTTGAAAGTAGAATGTGACGAATGTTTTAAAATGTATCCGTGTTCCCGTATGGCAGACTAGAATACCCTGAGAACTCAGTACTTCGAGAATGGACTCAGAAACAGAGAACAACATCATTCAACGGAATCTTTCTCTCGAACTCGATCATGAGGGCTGTGCAGTGTGGAGCTCTGTCTGATACGTTTTCGTTTGAAAAGGAGATGATGTGACGTTGTTAGAAAAGCAATTGACACTTTGAAAAAGCAGCAGGCTGCTATTGAATCTTTGTCGTTTCCAATGGTTGGTTGTGGGTTCACAAGTAATCGTTTAGCTAATGGAAAGGTGAGATCGCAGGAGACTAGTAGGTATAACCAAAGCCTCCAAGCATAGGGATCATTTTCAAGCACTCAAGTGTGCTACATAAATCATGCTTGATCGATGTGACATGGGCTCAGTCTAGACCCGAGTGCTACTGATGACGATGATGATGATGATGATGCTGCTGCTATTCCCATGAAGGAATGCTTTTCCCTCCATCTCTCTCCTAACCGTAATTCTTGTTATCCAGTATAGCCGTCCATGTTCACACTGTTTTCCTGGAGGAATGTTCCCTGTTAAACCATAGTGAGGTCCACGTTATAGCGGCAGTATTTGTAAATGAAAATAATAAACCTGAGTACACTTTTAAATAATTTGGCACATGTTTCGGCTACTAATGTCATTTTCAAGTGTTAAAATTGGCATTAGTAGCCGAAACATTTCGTGACAAAATAATTCAAAAGGGTACTCAGATTTATATTAAAAGTAGCCAGCCCTAAAGAAAAAAAACAATAAAATGGCAGTTTTTGATTTACATTGGTGTTGCTATTCTTGTCTATCATTAATTTGACGAAGCAGATATCGCAAACCTTTTCTAGTTCTGCAACGTTTTCAAATGTAGGAATATAATTGAACAACCAAACATTCAATCTCAATTATGGAAATGCATTATTTGATCGTTGATAAACATATTTTCTTGACAAATAAATAGAATAGATGAAATTTGTTGAATGAGAATTGATATTGTAGAGTTTTTCCATAATTGGAAAGAAACAGTTTTAATCAAACTGAGTTTTCTCGAAATTTATTATTATTCTGAACATGATATACATCAGATATACCGGTATCAGCTATCATCTATAGAAGGCCGTGGCAAGGCAGAGAAAACGGTCCAGGCGCTGGCTTACATTGAGCATACATGAGAGAGGCAGAGAATTTGACTTCGGATTATTGTTAGGGGGTCTTTAGTGTATATGAAACTCGATGTCGTCACGTCCCAGGGTGGTCGACAGCTTGGGGGGGAGGGGTAAGTTGTAAAAAACGCGCGTTTATAAAATCGCCTGTCCTGCAGTTACTATTCATAGTACAGCTTTTAATCTTCTCTCAATATTATGTACACATAACTGGCTTTCAATGTGGTCCTATACTTTTTTGCGATAAACCGCATAGTTTTTCCATAAAAGAATAAAATATCTCGAAAAATGTATTTTTTTATTATGGATTTTTTGTTATTTCTCGAATATTCAAGTAATTAGCCGACTTAGAGGAAAAGGCTACCAATAAACGTTGTAGGCCGTTTCTTGCTGAATCCAATGATATATATAGTTTAGGGGTTACGATCATAGATGCGGTGGTGGGAAGGGGATAAGTAGCACTGTTACGCTGCGGCGCGGTCCTCCCCCATGATTAATGTGCGTAATGTTTCTATCGCATCGCTCCTACTAGTCTATGCATTCAAATTATGTATTTCAGGAACGCTATCTTATGTATTTTCGATCGCAGAACACGATTTTTCAACTCTCAAGCCTTAATAATTGATAATTCTCATCATAATATACTAATTATGGTCAAAATTACAAACTTCATCTCATTCTGCAAGGAAGCTAAGAAATGACTGTTTGAAATAAACGAAACTTGCGTTTCAAGAAATATATTAGGATAGAATAAAGTTAATATTTATATATGTTTATGTTCTATTGTTTTTATTTCAAATTAATTTATTTTGATGCGCTGCAGGCTATTATTAATTGCACACTGGCCACGCTTACGTGATATAGTGGTCACTTAGTTTCCAAGAAATATTTGTGGAATTTCTTAGTTCTTCATGGTGGAAATGGAATTCATCATTCATTCATTATCATAATGATTATGTTCAGTATGGAAATGTTAATCTTTCGTGAATCTTCAGTTTGTCGTGGACTTTTGAGAAATTATATCCAATATAATAATAGATATGTGTCAAATCAAAATGAAATGAAAATTTAAATATTCATTCATATTATTTCTAACAATATTATTATAATAATATTTCACTAACTTTTGATTGATTCATCCATTATGGTATTCCCGTTCAGACTGTTTTGAAATGGTAACAAGTTATTCAGTATCAAAATTTGGGATTCGAATAGTTTTGGGCCATGCCTGCTATTCTTCCCAAACATATTTATATGATTTGTATTTTATCCACAAATGAATGAATGATGTATGTATTCCTGCACGTAGTTAACGTATGGATAATTCCTTTATAGACTCTTGCATGTCACATTAATAAATCTCTGCCACAGATTTAGAAATCAAGTCTCGATGGTTTGGAGAGCATATTATTGGAGTGATTCTTTTACTCTGCTGCTTCTAATATGTTCACTACCTTTGTTTGATTTTAGACCATAGACATGAAAAGCTATGTCCACCTGTATCACTCCATCTTTATTGAGAATTTTCATAACTCTTCTCATCACAAAGTTTCCATAATCTTGCAGCGTATTGAAGTTTTGAAAAGTGAAGTAGGAGTTGAATTCAGGAGAGCCATGTCATCATTATGCGAATTTGTCAACGATATTTAGGGATTTAGTCAAATACACAACTAGTTTCACTTACAATTTCATAGGCCAAGTGAGATTAAGAGTTTTTTTCAAATATCCATCAGATGTTGACAGAGATTGCGGTTATTGTAGAAATGCATGCTGCACTAAAACTTCAATGCTGAATTATCTTTAAACAGCTACCTAGTAAAAATACAGAGATCAGTTCTTTTTGTTCTAGAATTAACTAAGACTAGGATTTTTGTTTGATTGCATCGTGGAGAATGAAAGAACTCTGTTTCTTTTTATAGGTGAGAATACACTTTTACAATTTGCCACAACTATGTTCAGATAAAAATCGTTGGAGACCGAATAACTATTTCTTTCTATACGTTCAAAAGAGAATCATACACTTCTTCACTTGCTTCCAGACCATTGATAACATTATGCAGATTCTGTTGTCCATCAGAGTCTTGAAGAAAAATGTTATGTTCTCTTGAGAAGATTATGCTTCTGGAAATCATTCTCATCTCTCATTATTCTTGTTTTACTTCATTAGATGACTTTCTTCACAGTCTCCAGTGATATCCATAATGATGTCAACATACTTGAACAGAATATCTTTGATGGAAGATTTATTTATGTAGTAGCAGCCATTTTAGGAAAGCCTTTGAAGAACTAGCTATTCCAATCACTCAGTTTTGGATGATCTAATGAGGGTTTGCTCTAAAGCATGATCGGTTGTCACATTTATTAAATTTTCAAGGTTTCATTTGACAGAGAGTCAATGTATTGACTGTATAGAGTTAATGTTTCTTATTGGAAATTATTTTTCACTTCTATGGGTATTTTTTATATTTTCTAGATATGACACAGACTTATAACATAGTTTGTGTGATTGAATGAAAAAATTATGGGATCTTTTCTCGAACAGTTTCTATGTGCAATACAAGAGTCCATCCTTATGAGCATGAATACAATTTAAGATAATTTAAACTATGTTAATCAGTCATAAATATTTCAAGTAGTCATTGATTTTGATTCTAAAAAAACTCTACAAATAGCTCCTGACTTCTTTCAAATATACTTTGACAATCTCTCATATTTGAACCGTTCATGAGTCCTTGTAGTTGTTTCATTGAATTGATTGCTTGCTCTCACACCTTAATTATACTGATCTCCCCTCAATAGATTTCCAACAGTATTCTCTCCAAATATTTCAAATTCAACAAAGATATCTCTCATTCCACTTTCATTCAAGTACCACCCCAAGACAATCAGTCAAACTCAGCCAGATGAGTAGATATAAGTTACAGAAATCAGTTGATAAAGCTGCGTTTACACCAAAGTTATTAACAAAATGTTAATAACTTAATCTTTATTATAGATTCTATTAGATTGAACGGAACTTGGCAAACACATATGTCTATCATATGTATGATAAGTTATGTTCAATCTAATAGAATCTATAAAGATTAAGTTATATTAAAATCTCCTTAATAGCTTTGGTGTAAACTCAGCTTTAGAGTTGTATTTCCTTTGTAATCAAATATTTAGTCATATCACATGGGAGTAATTGGCATTATTTGTGTTTCAACTGTAAATTTATATTAAGAAAATATTTTACTCCTGTTACACGGTGCTCTATATGGGGTACCTATATTATTTGTTTAACTTACTCCATTACTTGACTTTCGCAATTCCAAAGTGATCATTGAACTAAATCGAATAATTATTCTATCTTGATGGAATATCAGTTTTTTATCGATTGAGAAACACATATAGGATTCCTAACAGGATGGTTTATCATTACAATGTAATCATAAATAATGATAATGAGATGATGTTTGTAATTTTGACCATAATTAGTATATTATGATGAGAATTATCAATTATTAAGGCTTGAGAGTTGAAAAATCGTGTTCAGCGACCGAAAATACATAAGATAGCGTTCCTAAAATATATAATTTGAATGCATAGACTAGTAGGAGCGATGCGATAGACAGGCCATTACGCACATTAATCATGGGGGAGGACCGCGCCGCAGCGTAACAGTGCTACTTATCCCCCTCCCACCGCCGCATCTATGATCGTAACCCCCAAACTATATACATCATTTGATTCAGCAAGAAACGGCCTACAACGTTTATTGGGAGCCTTTTCCTCTAAGTTGGCTAATTACTTGAATATTCGAGAAATAACAAAAAGTCCATAATAAAAAAATACATTTTTCGAGATATTTTATTTTTTTATGGAAAAACTATGCGGTTTATCGCAAAATAGTATAGGACCACATTGAAAGCCAGTTATGTGTACATAAAATTGAGAAAAAATTAAAAGCTGTACTATGAATAGTAACTGCAGGACAGGCGATTTTATAAACGCGCGTTTTTTACAACTTACCCCCCTCCCCACCAAGCTGTCGACCACCCTGGGACGTGACGACATCGAATTTCATATACACTAAAGACCCCCTAACAATAATCCGAAGTCAAATTCTCTGCCTCTCTCATGTATGCTCAATGTAAGCCAGCGCCTGGACTAACATGATATACATCAGATATACCGGTATCAGCTATCATCTATAGAAGGCCGTGGCAAGGCAGAGAAACGGCAACGGTGTACTGAGTTTTCTCAAAATAAAATAGAATTGATTATTCTGAACATTATATTACATCAGATATACCGGTATCAGCTATCCTCTATAGGAGGCAGTGGCAAAGCAGAGAATCGGCAACGCGGCAACGCTGTACTGAGTTTTCTCAAAATAGAATGGAATTGATTATTCTGAACATGATATGACATCAGATATACCGGTATCAGCTATCCTCCTCAATAGAAGGCCGTGGCAAGGCAGAGAATCGGCAACTTCTATCTTTCTCCACTACTATTTTAACGTGGACCACGCTTTTAATATGTTCACTCTTATCACTCCCCCAACAAACAGCACTCCAATCTTAGTTTCAATGTATGGTTTACAAAATACTATAAACTAAACACTGTGGTTTAAGGAAACTATGATGAGGTCTCTAGCGCCTCTAGCTCAAATAGTGATAGTTTTTGAGCAAAGAAGATTGTGACATTCATTCATTCAAACGTTTCATCTCAGTTTGAATGGAATTGTGCCGTAAATTATGACACGAGATTGTTTTAATAGCAATAGGTTTGATTTGAAAATTGGGGTTTCTATTTTCTATCCATTTATACAATAAGTACATTATCAAAATGATAAATTAAAAAAGTAATCACATAACCTTATCGTTTTATCGGAAACTTTTATCAATAAAAAGTGGGAGAGAGACAGTTCTGGGCTCAGTCTGTTATCCCCTCCCAATGAAATTGGATTTTATGATGTGTGTCTCTGTTAATGAATGAATTATTATTTACAAGTTCACAAAACTATAAAAAAGTGCCTAGGTATCTCAATAATAGCATAAGGAGTTAGAAACCTTGGGCTTTGTAATGTGCAAGAATCTAGACCAGTAGAGTAATATACACTCCTCGGAAAGAGAGTAAGAACTCCCCAGCAATACCGTCGCGAAGCTCATTTTATAAATTCTTGATCTTATTGAGCGTATAAGAATGTATCTGAAAGTGAATTCATTCCCAGAGAAAATAAACTCACAATATGCGTGTGGTTTGAGGGTACAAGGTTATTTCCGTCCCAAATTCTGAATAGAAAACGTATGCCAATCAATACCGTAGACTAGCTTATTTTACAAATTCTTGAACTTATTGAGCATATGAATGCATCTCAAAGTAAATTCATTTCCCGAAGAAAAGAAATCAGAATATGCGTGTACTTTGAGGGTACAAGATGATTTTTGTTTCAAAATCGAAAGAGAAAACCTATGCCACGTTTTATAAATTTTTGAATCTTTTGAGCGTCTAAATGTATCTCAAAGTAAAAACATTCCAAGAAGAAAAGAGCTCACGCAATATGCGTGTGGTTTGAGGATACAAGATTATTTTTGTCCCAAATTCTGAAGAGAAAAAGTATGCCAATCAATATTTCTGGTACAGTGTATGTTTGCCTTCACCATGACGTGGCATTTTCATACATGAGACGTAAATCCCTGCCAGAGACTCTTGACAGCTCGTCCCGTTTCTCATTGACACGGTGGTTCGTATGGAATAACATTTCTATGGTGCACATTCATAACACTCTAATATCATGGGTGAATGATTTCAATATTATGTGAGCGGTAACCATTCCATTTTTATCAAGAAGTGTGTTGCGGAAAGATTACGCAATATATTTGCGTTCAGGCCTCATGAGTCCGTTTACATGCCGCATTTCACTCTTCGATCAAATTCGGCAGTTGGTTCCAAAGCTATTTATTCAGATTGCAATGTAAATGGGAATATATCGTTCAACGTTTAGAGGTTTCAGCAAACTTATCGTTTCCGTTTCGTTTCAGAATGAAATTCTGCGTACAGACTTCTATACTACGAACACACGCATTCCACTTTTCGTCAGCTGATGCTATCCTCGCTATATTAAGCGAGCATATCTGATTATTTTTATATCTGGTTATTTATGTGCAAAGGATCTCGAAAACGGCTCTAACGATTTTCACGATCTCGTTCTTTGGAAAACTCGGTGAACGACATTAGAAGGATAATTCATCCTTGGAAAACAGATGATAATTTCGTCGTCTCTCGATAACAGAAGATGAGTGTGCCTGTGTGGGAGAGAGACAGAATTATCTCCAGCTTTGTAATCATAATCAATGAGCGGAAAATTTTATCTAGCTAGATATTTTCGATTTGATCAACATAATCTGATTTGTTGACATGACATGATAATCCTCCTAAACTAGAGTATATCATAATTTTCAAAGTTGATCATTATTTGACAATTTTAAGTGATTAGTGAGTGTTATTTTGTTATTCAATTTGGTTTGTATATAATCTAAATTATAATTTTCTTGTTTTCAAATGTTTGAACAGAGACTTGAACCTGAATTCAAGTGTATGGAACATAACCTACTTTGTGGACTATTCATAGTGTATAAATAAAAATTCAGGAAAGAAACAGTTTTGGGCTGTGCCTGTTAGTACTTCCCCAATCATTTTAAAGAATTGTGTTCGGTTTATCAAAAGTCAACAAATAAATAACGAGCGACGCTCGGTGCCCCGATATTGTTTATGATATCAGTATTTGTACAGATATAATAATAGTTATTTATACCAGTACCAGGTAGGCCTATTCCGGACGAAGTCCATGAAGCATGGAAGAAATCTAGGATGATTTCAAAGTTACACTATCGACGTTAAAAAAGTCATTTCAGGTATTTGTGTTTCTCGTACGGCAATATCTAAAAATAAATTTCCGCCACACTGCTCAGAAAGCAGCTGTTTTCCAGTCCCTTAGTAGATCTGAAAGACATTGTTTGCATACGACTCTCGTCTGACGTCAGACAGGTTTCTTTCCGGCTAAGGCCGGAAAGAGTACCCTTTCCGGCCACTGAATTTCAAGTGTGCTGAAACAGCTGATCAAAAAACTTTTCATTATTTGAGTGTATTATTCAATAATTGGAACATTTATAATAATATCATCTTATTGTCATTTGAAAGAATAAAAAAGTATGAACTCAACCTCCCACTTAATTGAACATAATCTTTTAGGTTATTTAGACGAATCAGAATAAAAAATAAAAATACTTTGACAATTTCCTGATATTCAGATTACCTCAGATTTGCTAGAGCTATGACCTTCCACTTTTGCTTTCGGAAGTGCCTAATAAACAATTATTTTCATATATATTATTTATTTTTCTGTGTGGCGAAAAATAGCGTTCGCACAACGGGCAAAAATGTTTTTTCGCCCCACTTGGATGTAATGAGCTGGTTTACGTGCGTCATATGGAGGCCGAAAATGATTGTTTTCTGACTAGGCCGGTAAAATTTTTTCGCCCCACTTGGATGTAATGATCTGGTTTTCGTGCGTCATATGGAGGCCGAAAATGATTGTTTTCTGACCAGGCCGGTAAAAGTTTTACAGCCCTAGGGCTGTAAAATAACCTTGAAGTCAGCTGATTCTGATTTGATGTGAATGTGTTTACAAAATGGTTTATGAAACGGAATCAGTTTATGCTTCTAGAATTGAATAAGTATTCTGCAATAAGATACTATTATTTTATTTGGATGAATAGAATACAGATAAGATATATATTATAAACTATTCAAATTCGATTTTCAGAGTAGGATAGAACTTCTAACCTAAACTTCCGAAGTCAACGACAACAAGCATTGTTGACGTTGACATTCAGATTGGCCAAATTTCAAGTGTGCTAAAACAGCTGATCAAAAAACTTTTCATTATTTGTGTTTATTATTCAAGAATCAAAACATTTATAATAATATCATCTTATTGTAATTTGGAAGAATAAAAATTATAAACTCAACCTCTTACATAATTGAACATAATCGTTTAGGTTATTTATACAAATCAGAATAAAAAATGAAAATACTTGGACAATTTCCTGATATTCAGATTACCTCAGATTTGCTAGAGCTATGACCTTCCTGTTTTGCTTTCGGAAGTGCCTAATAAACAATTATTCTCATATTTATATTGTTTATTTTTCTGTGTGGCGAAAAATAACGTTCTCACCATGGGCAAAAATGTTTTTCCGGCTCTCAATCTTTTCTAGTCCTCGGCCTACGGCCTCGGACTTGAAAACCGATTTCGAGCCGGAAAAGTCTCATTTTCAGCCCTAGGTGCGAAATATACTATTCCGGCTCTCAATCTTTTCCAGTCCTCTGCCTATGGCCTCGGACTTGAAAACCGATTTTGAGCAGGAAAAGTCTCATTATCGGCCCTGGGTGCGAAACATATCATTATTCAAATATACATTTTGAGTCAATGATACGACTTGTGCACTGAAGTATTTTGCCAGAATGAAGATAATGAAACAAGGAACAAGAAAAAACATGACGGCTGAGATTTGTTTGTTTACATCTGGACAATCTCTGTTAAAAGTAGAAATTGAATATTTCTGACAAAATGACATTGCAAAGCTAGAGAGAGATAGCGTCATCGTCAATTTGTACACTGCAATTATAACGTGGACTTTACTCTAATCTGTGGTTGCATTCTCCATCACTCATCATCGAATTTGAAAATCGCAGAAGTTGAAAAATTACAAGAAGGTGAGGATTTCTATAATACAAAATTCAATTGGAACAACGCCGAGAGAAAAAAATACAAGTAGACCCTTAGCCACCTCTAATACTAGGCCCCGGCCTACGATATTGCAACGTCGCAGTGTAGGCCTACAATCTAATACATAATTGGTGAAAAAGATCAGCTGGTATTTTTTAAAATCTTTTTCACCAATCATGTATTAGATTCTAGGCCTACACTGCGACGTTGCAATATCGTAGGCTGGGGCCTTGTATCAGAGGTGGCTATGGTAGACTTGAAATAAATTTCTACAAATTGGTTCCAAGATGTTCGTGTTGCTGCAACAATTGAATTGAGCAACCGTTTCTGTAGCCTCGGCACACAGGGGACTTTGAAAATTGCTTGCGTGGAGAACACGTAGCCCGGTTAACACGTCCGAGGTCGGTTGACAGTGTTAACGAATTGAGCGAACGTGTTCCATATAGCGTTTGTGCAACGTAGGTTATGAACAGATCTGTCCTATTTGTCACCGTTTGCTAATAGTACCCCAAACTCTATTTTGTCATCCATCTGCAACTTGTAAGTTGGGGAAAATTGGTGACTAGTAGGTTACCCGTTCTCCGCAGGGTCCAATTAAAAACTTGACAACTGAGAACTTGATGTACTGGAATCTTGAAGAATTGAAAATAGTCCTATAACCATCCTCAGTAGATTGGGAATCTCTATGCAAAATTTTGATTTAATCAGTCCAGTAGTTGAGACGTGATGATGCGTCATTCATGAATTTCTTATCATGTACGTGTACTCCGCAAATTCCAATTCAAAATTGACAAACTGAAAACTTGGCGTATTGGAATCTTGAAAAAATTGTGAATAGGCCTATAACCATCCTCGGTAAATTGAGAATCTATATGCAATATTTCAAGGTAATCAGTCCTGTAGTTCAAGCGTGATTATGCGCCATTCGTGAATATCATGTACAATATAACTATAAATATTCACATTAAATATTGAATAATTCCACTATAGTGGAATTAACTATAGTTAGTTTTCCTATAAAGTAGTTTTTTGCTTCTCCTGTGAAATTGGGGAAACTGGACATGTTCCCCTTCCGCAGTTAGTGATTCAAGTAGTTTTTAGTTTTAATTTTTATATTTATATCTGGTTATTTATGTTAGGCCTATTCCGGACGAAGTGCTTAAAGCATGGACGATGTCTAGGATGATCTCAAAGTTAGACTATCGACGTTTAAAAAGTCATTTCAGGTATAACTTGTGTTCCTCACACAGTAATATCTAAAAATAAATTTATTCAAAAATAACAGTTTGGGTGTCACATGCCATACTCAAAGTGTATAATATGGGCTCAGTGACCTGAAAACTGAAATTTGATAGAATACATTATTGATATTATGATTTATGAATTTCGTAACAGGCAGAGATTCCTAAAATGCCTAAGGGGAAGAAGAAGAAGAAGGAGAAGAAGAAGAAGAAGAAGAAGAAGAAGAAGAAGAGAAGAAGAAGAAGAGAAGAAGAAGAAGAAGAAGAAGAAGAAGAGAAGAAGAAGAAGAAGAAGAAGAGAAGAAGAAGAAGAGAAGAAGAGCTGACGGTTTAATTAAGATTCTTTCCGAGCAATGTTTATCATAAATTCCATTCCCCTCGTAAAAATACATTCTGCATATATTTATTATCTTCAGTGATAATTCAAAGTGATAAAAGATCAGGAATCTAAGTTGTCAGGCATAAAAGGACGCCCCACTTCTTATTCTTCCTTGGTTTCACATTGCTCAACTGGTATGAACAACTTCTTCTCAGAGAGTATGGAATGACATTTTTTTCTAAACTCTAAAATGGAACATTACATAGTTTTATACTACCGGGTCTCCTCATGTCTGTATGAGAATTGTGAGATAACAGGGAACTTTTGTACTAAAAAGTGCATCAAAATGAAGGCTTGATCGTGTTTTGTTCATGATTATTAAGAATGTCACACTGATGACATAAATAATGACTTTTTAAAAATAGGCATAGAAGGTTCCTAGAGTGAGGTCCACGTTATAATGGCAGTGAAGAAAGATAGGAGAAAAACGTTGCCAAGTCTCTCCATTTTGCCACTGAGTGTACCCAGCTATTACTCAATTCATCCCATTAAATGTGATCTAATAATAATTATCATTTCCTTGATATAATAATCAATTTAATGTCTAATTAATCAAGAATATATTTTTTTCATAATTTGATTCAAAAATTTGCTTCTATAACTGAGATCAGACTTTATTTTTATACAAACCTGAAATGGCAACTAATTTAAGAAGCTGTGATACACCAATCTGAAATTCAAAACAACAGAAATTAAGTTTTTTGGTAGGTATTTCTTTTAAAAATAATAGAAAAATATAAATCCATTTTAAAATGAGTAATTTCGATGGAAAAAGTTCTGAAATAACCTGTCAATATCATTTATACCGGTACGAGTAGGTCTAACCTATACATGTAGGCTAACTGAAGCATGGATGAAGTCAAGGATGATTAGCTTTCAACTTTTAAGATGCCATTCCAGTTCTTTTAATTTGTGTTTCTCATACAGTAATGTCTAAAAATTATTTAATTGTTCCAAAAATACATTTTAAATCAATTATATGACTTGTGTATTAAAGTATTTTGATAGAATGAAGAAAAAAAATGGCGGTTGAGTATTGTTTGAGTATTGAGTAGCATTTCGAAAAACTAGAAAATTGAACACCAAATGAAATGAAGAGAAAATAGTGTAAAGTTTCAGCTATTTTGAATTATTTAGAAATATTTAATTTCGTCAAGGAAAAACGTTTCCAATTATTATATAAATGAGAAAATATAATTGCGAGTACTGTCATAAAAACTGCGACTACGCCCCGTTTCGGGAAGCCAATTTTCTGACTCGAGCTGTTTGAAGTCTGGAACTAAGCTAAATCCCGAGTTCGGAAACCGGCCCTTAAAGAACACTATTCATAACCTTCTGTGCCTATTTTTAATAAGTCATTATTTATGATAATCATCATTATTATTTATGATATGGTCGCATACATTCTAAAGTAATTTCGGGTTCTAACGAACATATGATGTTCCTCCGTTTAAACCGAACTATATAGTAAGGTCCACGCTATAATGACAGTGTTTGATTTGCAATAGTATTGCTATCCTTGTCTATCATTCAACAAAGCGGATAGCGCTATCTCGCTTTGCTCTGTTGCCTGATCGTCTTCTAACAATGTAGAATTAATAATTAATAAACAAAGTATTCCATCTTTATGAAAAATAAAATAAAATATTCCATATATATGAAATTAACAAAATATTCCATGGAAATTCATCATGAAATTATCGAAAGATATAATTTCTTGCTTAATAAAATATAGTTGCTTATCTTAAACGACAATTAACAGTTAATATTACATCAATAAACCTGTATCAGCCACCGTCTATAGAAGGCATTGACAAGAGAGAGGATCGGCCACGTTGTTCTGCTATCTTTCTCCACTGTCATTATAACATGAACCTTACTATAGTGCATATTACCATGGTAGTGCCGGGTGTTACCAGTGGCATTACCAGGGTAGTGCATATTTACTAACTATATCACCAGGGTATATACAGACACTACCTCCGTAAACAAAGCAGTAGTGCATTCGTGTGACGTCAGCACAGGTAGGGCTCCAACACCAATCAAAACACTAGCTGATATAGATCAGCTGAAATCAACGAATTTTTATTGGTGTAGGAGCCCCACCTGTGCTGAAGTCACACGAATGCACTACGGCTTTGTTTACGGAGGTAGTGATACATGGTGGGTGAAAAGTCCGAGAACAGCTTAATATCTCATACACAAAGGTTATTTGACGGTGGGTGTGATTGGGGATCCCTCTCAAATTGGAAATACTACTTTACTATGACTTCAAAAATCTGGTCCGCCATCTTGGATCCGCCATATTGGATATAACTTTATTTTTTTTAAATAGGAAGGTGGTCTTGCGATACATGATTTCGATACAAAATTTCAAGAAAAAATGATTGGTGAAAATCGGACATCGATATCACAAACCGTTCAGAAGATATTCAAATAGTTAATCAATATCATGCATATCAGGAATGAAAATAATACATGAGTGGTATTGATTAATAATGTGAATATCTCCTGAGCTGTTTGAGATATCGATGTGCGGTTTTCACCATCCATTTTTTCTTGAAATTTCGTATCGAAATCATGTATCGCATGACAACTTTCCCATTAAAAAAAAATAAAGTTGCATTCGATATGGCGGATCCAAGATGGCGGACCAGATTTTTTAAGTAATAGTAAAGTAGTATTTTCAATTCGAGTAGGATCCCCAATCACACCCACCATCAAATAACCTTTGTGTTTGAGATATTAAGCCGTTCTCGGACTTTTCACCCACTCTGTATAGTTACTGTAGTACATGGGTATACGAATAGCAAATAGGACCCTGTATCTGTAATCTTGACTTTTCCTTATACCATGATTGATTTCTTATTTTTTCACAAGGGACTTGATAATAATAAAATGAAGTATATCATAGATGAAGAAAGGTATGCTAGGAAATGACTTCCTTAAAAATTCATTCCGGTTCCTGAACGTTTCCAGGGGACTTGGCAAGCTGAAAGACATCAGGCCCAGTAATTCTTTTGGAGGATTCGCAGAGAACGCTGCGATCTGGAAATTGAATGAAAGGCTGAATGTGAGACGCCTAGGGTTGTATCAAAGACCTCGAGTTTTTTGTGAGTTTCAAACTGAAAGTGCTCAATTGACTTGATTGTATCAGAGTACAGAGTAGGATTCTCAACTTCCCCATTTCTATAAGATCTGTGATTCAGTCAGTTGAATGAATCGAGGGTTGCCCTCTTCCATTCCATTATTTCTTCCATGCATTGGTTACTTAATTCTGATCTAGAAGGCTACTTAAAATTTGGGTTTGAAAAGTTTAAAAATGCTGATCCAAAATAATATAGTCTATTCAGTTATTCATCTAATGATACACAAAACACAATTCATTGAAAATTATAATTTATGTTTTAAATTATGGATTTATTCATTCTCATTCACCTATAGTGAGGTACATGCTATAATGACAGTGAAGGGAGATAGGAGATCAACGTTGCCGTTGCCTCAGTCTTGTCAATGCCTTCTATAGACTGTAGTCGCTACAGGTTTATTGATATTCTGTTTATTCTCGTTTAAAATAATAAATTATATTTATTAAGCAAGAAATTATATTTTGAATAATTTCAATTTAGTTTTCATACTTAAGATGAAATATTTTGTTTAATAATTATTGATTAATTAGGCAAGATATTTTATTAAGCAAGAAATCATATTATAGAATAATTTCAATTTAGTTTTCATAATTAAGATCAAATATTTTGTTAATTAATTATTGATTTTACACTGCTAAAAGACGATCTTGCAAAAGAGCAGAACGGGAAAAAAATAGCGCTTTGATGAATGATAGACAAGGATAGCAATACCATTGCTAATCAAACACTGCCATTATAACGTGGACCTCACTATAGAAGGAGAGTATAAATCCTCAACCCAGGGTATAACCGAGTATAGCTGCACATCTAAAAGATACATGATAAACCATTATGATTTTAAACCATGATAAACCATACATGATACATCATGTTAATTTTTATCAACAGTACCATTTGGTTTAATTTTTATTTTTTGATTGAAGAAAAGAATCAAGGAGCTGGCTATCGAGAATTTATTCGATTCCCAGAGAATCGACATTGGTTTTTGGTCTCCAATTACAACATGAATACGAGCAACTCAACTTGGTGTGGATAGACTTTTTTGTTGATAGAAAGCTATGAGTTCTGAACCATTTATTTACTTGGCAAATTCACTTAGCTGATAGCAACAGTTTGTACTGGTCATCCGGTTGGTCAGAGCTTCTGCAATACAAACAGAATCAAATCCAATTCAATCGGGTGTCTATAACTCTACTGATCTCCAGCTTCTATAACTTTCCACTCATATAAGGCTGGGTTTAGACTATTAGCATGACCTATTCCACCCTCTAGGTTTACTAATAATTGCGAAGTATTGCTACAACGCGGACTAGCTACAGCCGGGTATGGGTCGGGGTCGGTGACCGTATTGACTGGTGGAGATACTGGACCTACACTTCTCCCTCTATCCTGATTCTTTACCCTCTGCTTCTTTCGCGAGATTTTTACTTTCAGGGGAAGAGTGTTTGCCCGTGCCGTTGCTGGCCGATTCGGCCCTCGGCCTTTGGAATACAGGGTGGGTGTTAAGGGAGATTAAGATAACCCTATACAAGGAGACGGATCTGACTATCAGATCCCTACCAATAATTCTATTTATAAAGGTAGTACGCAATCTGAACCAACTGCGAATTGACGGCGAGCAAGCTGTACCTGCAAGCCCGGAATGTGGTTTAGAGAATAGGGTACAGGGTATGAGGTATACGGTATAGGGTATAGGGAACAGAGAATCAATAATAAGATTATTATTCTCTACAGCAAATAAATACCTGCTCAATAATCCGCAATCTGAGAATTGCGCTCTAGCTCTCAGCAAGCTGGACCTGCTAGCTAAATACAGTATATCAATTTCAATTAAGTGGTAATTAAAATTTAGAGGATAAGGTTTTAGGTGTGGGATTTCTGAATCGCGAGCCTGCAGCTGCGAAAGGAATTTCAGCAATTCTGAAACTGCTAAACAGGATTTCCGCACTAGTCTGATGACTGCGCGCCGGTTATTAAGGGCCAATCTGTAACTGCCCTTAAGGGTATGGGAATCACTCTCAATCGTCCGAAACGCTTTTAAATTAATAGTCAGTATGTCGACTATTATGAGAGGATAGAAAAGATTTTTCACAGACACAGTCTGTAGAATAATATCGGGAAGACAACAGTCTGTCGTTGTCAGGGTAGGAAAGGATTTTTCCAGGATTTTCCACAAGGAAAATATCGAGTCAGAGACTCCTAATTCAGGAAAAGATTTCAATAGACTTTTCCAAGTAATTGCCAGTCTAAGGACTACCACAAGATCGATCTCTAATTTGCAACTGAGATCACGGGAAAATTCGTGAATTTTCCACAGGGAAAACCAGCAAATAATATTTGCTATTAAAGAAGACAGGTTTCTAAGAATTTTAGAAAGGATTCGCGGGTCTGAAAACCCGCGACTAGGACGATCTCGAATCTGGAACTGAGATCAGGAAGGATTTTAACACAGGAAGAATTAAGAGAAAGAAAGAGAAAGGATGCCGCAGTCTAGAAACTTCGGCGAGGAAGTCCTCAAGCTGTACCTGAGAGCTAGAAGGATTTTAGAATAGGGAAAGTGAAGAGAAAGAAAGAGAATGGACGTCGCAGTCTAGAAACTTCGACAAGGACGAACTCAAGCTGCACCTGAGTTCTCTAGGAAAAGGATTGGACTTTTCCTACTTGGAATTACAGCAAGTCAGAAACTGCTAAGCGAATTTAAAATACAGGGCCACTCTATAGTATGAAAACTAAGCAAGGAAAATTTACCATAAATGATAATAATCTCTCTACAAGGATAAAAATTAATCGAGAAAACTTTTCTCAAAAGGAACAGGGATTTTCCCACAAGAATAAAAATTAATTGAGAAAAACTATTCTTAAAAAGGACAGGGATTTCCCTACAAGAATAAAAACTCAATGGAGAAAAATTACTCTTTAAACTAAAGGCCACCTTACTACAGAGAAGGAAAAATATACGGACTACCAGTCCTGACATACAATTACCTGAAATGACGTGGATACTGATACGGAGAATAGCGAACCGATTCCCACTTCCCGTATTATAAATAAAAACGTCGTGAAGCGACAGAGTCGAGACTTATAAAGTAAGTACTCAAAAATAATCTGCTATAAGAGCCTAGCTAAATTTCCCCACTCAACTATTTGTAGCTCAAACTTGAGATCCCTTACAGGTTTCAAAACCAAGGATAATTTGTTCACCCCCAGTGATACGAATTTAGGAAAAATAACCAACAAGAAAGAAAATCCCCCAGGAAGTTCTATCTTCAAATACAGTCGGCAATTCGACATACAATATTCCATTCACTAAAATCCAGAATAGAATATTAACCCTCTAGTACACCACTATTAGGAGCGCCGCTCGGAACGCAGCCGTACACGAACCCGTTCACCGAACTACTGCTTTCTCTCAGGTCTTCTTGGAGCTGCACCGGGTCGCTGAAAATTAGGAGGCCGGGGGAAAAGAGCTTCCTGACCAATGAGAGTCTGAAAAGACGATCACGCCACTGGTCATGTGACGGGGTTTTGACTCAGCTGCTCCTGATGCTAAGGGTGCAGCAAATGATGACAATACTGCTGATTCATATAGTAGATTAGGCCGGTAACAATATTTCTATTCCAGAAATTTCATGAAGAGCGATACCGACTCAACTCGGTAGCCGAGTGGTAAACAAGATCTGGAAATATCTGGTTAGATGAATCCGCTGCTGATGATTTAAAGGGGTTGACGGCGATGGTGATAATGCATACACTACTACGAATCTAACAAAATATATCAGGCAGTCGATCCTATTCCTATTCTAAAATAAAATAAATTCGCTAAATTACGCTGGACGACGGCTCTCTATCCGTCACAAAAATTCACTTTGTGACACCCCACTCCTACTAAGGAGGGGGGGGGGGTTGGCGATGAGAAGAAAATACAGCATCCGAGGTACCGGTTGACTCCTCGAAGCTGAAAAGAAGAATAATTAGTGCAGTAGGTCAGGCTTCCCAAGCCACAAGATAAGCATGACCTAACGCTGAAAAAGAAACAACCTGTTGCTCCAACTATTGTAACAGCAATTAGCAATAGACTTCATCGCTTGTTATCTCCCGATAACACCGATAACGACAGCCCCTGGCTGAAAGCAGCTGTATAATAATCTGAAAGGAAAGGAAAAGTAAAACGGCGCAGCACCTGTGAAGAATGAAAAGAAAAAGGAGAAAAAGATGAAAGATGAAAAGAGAACCATTCACCCCTCATATGGAACACATTAGGAGTCTACCTAGTACTGCTCCTACACTCGAGCACCTTGAAACGCACATTTGGCAACCCGCTCCACACATCAGCAATACTACCTATTTCTTTCGCTCCCCTCCATCGGCTCTTGCACTGTTGACAGCTGGAATACAATGAATTGCTATCAAAATCATTCACCCCTGATCTCCTTATCTCGGATCGGGTTTTCAATTCTCCTTTCCCACTAAATTCGCTACCGCTACGGCGATTTTCAATTGAATGAGCTACACTACAACCTGAGTTAACTCTATTCAACTCGCCCCCCTCTATATGAGGAAACCGTGACAGTACATCCCGTACCACAACTATATCCTGCCTATTCTTAATATTTGAAGCATTCCCCTGCTTCTCTATATTTTTAGGACAGGGATATAGTCTAATAGATTCAACTCTTTTATGGAGTTTTACTTTTTTCCCGCTTACAGGAGCTTGTTCAGAGATAGGTGAAAACTTTTCAAGTTTTCTTACAGGGGATTTATCTACCTTCTCCATCCCGGAGACAACTGATAATTTACCCTCATCATCCCTACTCCTCAAGCGAATACCATGAGGCTGTAACTCTATTACAGCTCTCATATCACGGAGATTTTTCAATCCTAAAACCATTCGCGAATTTATATTAGGTGTGATAGATACCTTCCAATTATAATTTTTCCCACAAACGATAACCGGTAATATGGGCTCCCCCTCTACTCCAAGACGGTTAGCTACTTCAGAAGAGATAAATGTTTTATCTGTCGTCGTATCAATTAAAGCATTGAGATCCATTCCACCTACTCCTACGTGGACATAAATCCCATCTCCATCACTCTCACTCTCCCGTATCTCGCTAGCTACTGTAGCAGCTTTTGAGATACAATACTTAGACATCCCTTCACGCTTTAAGCTACCTGTTACTCCATTATCTACTATACTAGGTTCCCATTCTACACTTCTATTACGCATTTGAATATTCATATTATGATGCTTCATAAATGACATACCCAATGACACATCGTGGGAAAGCCCCTCTACAACTACCGGTTGAAATGAAACTAAAATATTTTCTACTCTCAAGTTAGTTATAATTTTCGTGGAAAAATTATTATACTTCCCATTAGTTAATATTTTATGGTGACTACAATTTTCTTTTCTAACACACCCTACTTGCTCTAACACTTTAAGAGCTTTTCCACTAATACAGGATACCTCTACTCCCATATCTAATAGTGCAATAAATTTTTGCCCCGCAATTTCTACATCAATAAAAATGCGCTCATCCCCCAACTTTGACCTCGTACTTAAAACACGTGATGACTTCACTACAGCGATTCCTGATATCTTATTGGTTTGTGAGACACATTTACAATAATCAAAAATTTCTTTACACTTCTGACAACTAGAAATTTCGGGACAACTCGACTTCCAATGCCCTATTCTATTACAATTCCAACACTTAGGCTCTTGGATTTCTCCTACCCTATTTTCTCGCGTTTTCGGTGCGGCTTTAGACTGAAAATCACTCCGTTTTTGTTCTTCACTTTTCGTGCTTTTCAGAGATAACCTCCCGTTTCTCTCTTCAGCACGAATCGCCTCATACTCTCTGGTTACATCTAACAACTCATCTACATTTTTAACCCCTACACTACGAACATATAATTTATACCTCGGTAACAAATTTAAATACAATCTTTGAAGCATCCTATCCCCCTCATAACTACCTAACCGTCTCATTAAGGTAAGCAAGGCTTCGGCATACTCATCAGCCGGTTCGCCCTCCCTCTGCTTCCTTGCAATGATCTGACTCTCAAGGTCGTTACTATAAGAATGAGGATAATAACGGAGTTTAAATGCCTCTACAAAATCAGCCCACGTCCTCCACTGGGAGCGACGATTCCGCATCCAAAGTAGGGCCCCTCCCTCCATCAGCTCCGGCAAGGCTATAAGAGATTGCTCCCCAGAGATCCCATATGCGCCCTGGAGTTCCGCGAGCCTCTCGATGAAACTGGGAGCATCCGATACACCATCAAAATGTAAATTCCAACTTCTTACCTTGTCGCAGACTTCTCCCTGACTATACGTGCCTGAAGAGCGGGACAGTGCCGGCTCTGTACCTGGTTGAGAGGCAGCAGCGGTCCGGGATCGAAGGTGCTCGACCATCCTCCTCCTCAGCTCCTTCACAGTCCCCGCTGCCGACAGGCCGAGACTCTCTAGGTAGCCGACCGCTTCCTCCTTATTCAGCCGATACACCCACGACACTCTGGGGTCGGCTTCGCGTTCCGCGAGGTCCTCCCGGCGGACCGCCTGTACGACTTCATCATCCTGATGAGTAGTCTCTTCTCCGTGTACACTCATCGCGGATTGGGATTCACCTAAACCCTCTTCGCGATTTTCTTGGGCGCCAGACGTCTTAGCCCCACGATGGGAGACGTCAGTTTTATTAGCATGACCTATTCCACCCTCTAGGTTTCCTAATAATTGCGAAGTATTGCTACAACGCGGACTAGCTACAGTCGGGTATGGGTCGGGGTCGGTAGCCGTACTGACAGGTGGAGATACCGGACCTACACTTCTCCCTCTATCCTGATTCTTTACCCTCTGCTTCTTTCGCGAGATTTTTACTTTCAGGGGAAGAGTGTTTGCCCGTGCCGTTGCTGGCCGATTCGGCCCTCGGCCCTTGGAATACAGGGTGGGTGTTAAGGGAGATTAAGATAACCCTATACAAGGAGACGGATCTGACTATCAGATCCCTACCAATAATTCTATTTATAAAGGTAGTACGCAATCTGAACCAACTGCGAATTGACGGCGAGCAAGCTGTACCTGCAAGCCCGGAATGTGGTTTAGAGAATAGGGTACAGGGTATGAGGTATACGGTATAGGGTATAGGGAACAGAGAATCAATAATAAGATTATTATTCTCTACAGCAAATAAATACCTGCTCAATAATCCGCAATCTGAGAATTGCGCTCTAGCTCTCAGCAAGCTGGACCTGCTAGCTAAATACAGTATATCAATTTCAATTAAGTGGTAATTAAAATTTAGAGGATAAGGTTTTAGGTGTAGGATTTCTGAATCGCGAGCCTGCAGCTGCGAAAGGATTTTCAGCAATTCTGGAACTGCTAAACAGGATTTCCGCACTAGTCTGATGACTGCGCGCCGGTTATTAAGGGCCAGTCTGTAACTGCCCTTAAGGGTATGGGAATCACTCTCAATCGTCCGAAACGCTTTTAAATTAATAGTCAGTATGTCGACTATTATGAGAGGATAGAAAAGATTTTTCACAGACACAGTCTGTAGAATAATATCGGGAAGACAACAGTCTGTCGTTGTCAGGGTAGGAAAGGATTTTTCCAGGATTTTCCACAAGGAAAATATCGAGTCAGAGACTCCTAATTCAGGAAAAGATTTCAATAGACTTTTCCAAGTAATTGCCAGTCTAAGGACTACCACAAGATCGATCTCTAATTTGCAACTGAGATCACGGGAAAATTCGTGAATTTTCCACAGGGAAAACCAGCAAATAATATTTGCTATTAAAGAAGACAGGTTTCTAAGAATTTTAGAAAGGATTCGCGGGTCTGAAAACCCGCGACTAGGACGATCTCGAATCTGGAACTGAGATCAGGAAGGATTTTAACACAGGAAGAATTAAGAGAAAGAAAGAGAAAGGATGCCGCAGTCTAGAAACTTCGGCGAGGAAGTCCTCAAGCTGTACCTGAGAGCTAGAAGGATTTTAGAATAGGGAAAGTGAAGAGAAAGAAAGAGAATGGACGTCGCAGTCTAGAAACTTCGACAAGGACGAACTCAAGCTGCACCTGAGTTCTCTAGGAAAAGGATTGGACTTTTCCTACTTGGAATTACAGCAAGTCAGAAACTGCTAAGCGAATTTAAAATACAGGGCCACTCTATAGTATGAAAACTAAGCAAGGAAAATTTACCATAAATGATAATAATCTCTCTACAAGGATAAAAATTAATCGAGAAAACTATTCTCAAAAGGAACAGGGATTTTCCCACAAGAATAAAAATTAATTGAGAAAAACTATTCTTAAAAAGGACAGGGATTTCCCTACAAGAATAAAAACTCAATGGAGAAAAATTACTCTTTAAACTAAAGGCCACCTTACTACAGAGAAGGAAAAATATACGGACTACCAGTCCTGACATACAATTACCTGAAATGACGTGGATACTGATACGGAGAATAGCGAACCGATTCCCACTTCCCGTATTATAATTAAAAACGTCGTGAAGCGACAGAGTCGAGACTTATAAATTAAGTACTCAAAAATAATCCGCTATAAGAGCCTAGCTAAATTCCCCACTCAACTATTTGTAGCACAAACTTGAGATCCCTTACAGGTTTCAAAACCAAGGATAACTCGTTCACCCCCAGTGATACGAATTTAGGAAAAATAACCAACAAGAAAGAAAATCCCCCAGGAAGTTCTATCTTCAAATACAGTCGGCAATTCGACATACAATATTCCATTCACTAAAATACAGAATAGAATATTAACCCTCTAGTACACCACTATTAGGAGCGCCGCTCGGAACGCAGCCGTACACGAACCCGTTCACCGAACAACTGCTTTCTCCCAGGTCTTCTTGAAGCTGCACCGGGTCGCTGAAAATTAGGAGGCCGGGGGAAAAGAGCTTCCTGACCAATGAGAGTCTGAAAAGACGATCACGCCACTGGTCATGTGACGGGGTTTTGACTCAGCTGCTCCTGATGCTAAGGGTGCAGCAAATGATGACAATACTGCTGATTCATATAGTAGATTAGGCCGGTAACAATATTTCTATTCCAGAAATTTCATGAAGAGCGATACCGACTCAACTCGGTAGCCGAGTGGTAAACAAGATCTGGAAATATCTGGTTAGATGAATCCGCTGCTGATGATTTAAAGGGGTTGACGGCGATGGTGATAATGCATACACTACTACGAATCTAACAAAATATATCAGGCAGTCGATCCTATTCCTATTCTAAAATAAAATAAATTCGCTAAATTACGCTGGACGACGGCTCTCTATCCGTCACAAAAATTCACTTTTCATATTATGACGGGTTGTTTTATGTGTTTTATACTCCAGAGTTCGTGCTTTAGCTTATTATATGCTCGATTTGTCCAACCCAAAAAGCCTTACATCATAGAATGATGTTAAACTTGGAAAATGAGAGATCAATTTCCTTGATCGCTATTTGAATTTGGTTGAAATTTAGCTATGATTATAGGCTTATTTCCGGGAGCTGGACAAAAAAGCTTATAATGATTTTTTTGTGGGGAATAAATTTAAATGTGTCCCAAATATTTGAAACATTACAGGGGTGCCGGGAGGAAGTTCGTTTTTCGGTTTCTACAATGTGTGATTATTCCCTATTTCAGTAATAATAATGTGTGATATTCCTCCTTTGGTTTGGCAAGACAAACCATTCGGACTAGGTGTAACCTTATAAACATTTGGAAGAGGAATAGCACAATGTTACCTTATTTTTCATCTCCCTCTCATTTTGTTGATGTACTTATTGTAAGAATGAATAAATGAATTGGAATAAATAATTGAGAATAGGTATTCATTAGTTCGTTCATTAGTGCTGCAAAGCTCGTTAGTAACAATAAAAGTTAAGCTAAGTTTACACAAAAGTTATTAACAAAATGTTAATAACTTGATCATTATAGATTCTATTAGATTGAACGGAGCTTAACAAACACATATGTTCATCATGTGTATGATAAGTTATGCTCAATCTTATAGAATCTATGGAGATTAAGTTAATAACATTTGATAATTAACATGTTTTTGTTAATAACTTTGTTGTAAACGTACGGTAGCTTTATCGATAACAGATTATTAATATCAATAAAGACTGAAGACTTCATGAAGCTATTTCCATTGACATAGTATCTAAGTTAGTACAACAATATCATTATTATCTTAAATTGGGAATAGCTTGCTATCAAATCAGTTAAATTTTATTCTTCTCAGAGAGCAAAGGAGTATGAATCCCAGCCATTGTGTAGATTCTTCAATAATAGAATAGCTCTTTGTTTTTCGAAGTGGGAAGAGTGAGATGAGAAGCTTGAAATGTATATTTACATCCCAACATGGTATTAGGATCGAATGTGGTCAACTAGAGATGTTATTTTACAACTTCTCTCCAAAAAATTGTGGCTGCTTTCTCCTGATCGCTGTATTATGAAATGTATATAGTTCAACAATAATATTAAATTGAGAGTAACTTGCTAACAAATCGGTAAAATTTTACTCTTCAGACTGCAAAGAAGTATGAACCCCAACCATTGTGTAGATTCTTGTTCTTTTGTTAGAAACACAATAAAAGGGGTTCAAATCTGTGAAACCAAAGCATAACCATAAAATTTAAGTGTCTCCGCATAAGCGGTAAAATAGTGGGGACTTTTCTCCCCTATTTCAGTTTACGATTACTATTTCACCATTTTATTGCTCAAGTAACTTGAATTTTCACTGGAAATCGTTTTCAGATTTCTATAGGTGACGGCGGTTATTGAAAAGATACAAAATTTTCTCTTCAACAAAATAATGACATTCGCCCTTTGTCGTCAGCTTGCCAAGTTATTTGCCATGTAAACTCAAGCTTGCATGAAACATCGTTGCCAAGTAAAAAAGTGTTTATTCGGACTATTAAAACCAATGTTTATTCAAGTGAATCTTGTGTGCTGGTTTTTTTCTTTATTCTTGTTACACAATACTGTTTACGCTAGTGCAATCTTTTTTTCGTGCATTCTATTTATATTCTGTGTCACTTACAATATTACAATAATAGAAAAGAGATAGATGAAATTTATTTCATAGATTGGCTATTCTATCATGAGCTATCTTTAACACCATACAGCTAGAACGCATCTAGTTTCTCCTATGGTATAACAAACAACATGATCTGTATACATCTCTTTGAAGATAATAAATTTGATTAGATATGAGACAATAGAATAGAATTATTTATAAACTTCATTCAATTATGGTATGTGTCTTCGTTTTTCCAAGAAACTAATAAATTCGAAAACAGAATAGTTTCCCATGGTATTCTGTTCTAAAACCAGAATGAATCTATGAGAGCTGTGGCATTTTGTTAGACTAATTGATTGACACTTATTAGATTAACAATCACAGAGGTCTAATAAGATCACATACAGTTATATGATGCATTGGCTTTCTCTTCACATCTGTCTGCCACATTATAATACACAAACTTTATCACAGCTTGCCCTTTTCAGGGCCATTAGAACACTTTTCTAGTAGTTCAACCAACCTAATAATGAATGTAATTAACAGATTTTGTGTGAGAAAAATGTCAGTGTGCCACTCAACACATTTATAAATTGAAAAAAATTACACTTCTCAACAACAATTTTAGCGTCTATAAAGCACTTTTTGTGTAGTTGACAATTCCTTAGTCTTTTTCATTCAAGTCTATAAATCACATTGATTAGTCTACGGTTCCAACAACTCTTCAATTCATTATTATCAATACTGTATATTCCAATACATCTATATTGATTGAATGCGTCAAAAGTTCACTTACTGGACATTTGAAAATATTCTGTTTGATCAATACGCTAGTCTAGGACAAACCATAGAATAAAACAATCTTATAAGCTTACTCTTGAAAAACAAAAAAAACGTCATAAATGTGTCCCTCTAATAGAAGATTTCCAATATTAAAACTTTACTATATTAAGGCTGCAAATGACAAAAATTCACAGTCGAAACGGATTGTTGCCTCGGAAAAGTCGTTAGTAGGTGAAAGGAAAAAATTCAAGATATTTATGATGGTTATTATTGAACGAAACTTCTAATATATTTCCATATTCATGATGTTGAATCTCATATGAAATCTGCTAATTCTCAATACTGGAGCATTTATTAGCACACGTGAGCTTTTCAATTAGCGGAAAACAAATTATCAGACGATGGGAGCTAAATACTTTCATCGTTGATTTCAAGGAAAAGGTAAGTCGAGACCGATTCTCGTAATTACAGAGGATTAGTCTGAAACATTTCAAAGAGAAAATGCACCAGTCTTTCTAATTCGCTTCTGATGAGAAACTTCAACGGTTCTAATTGCACATTGAATGGTGATCATGTCGAGTAATAATTATTGGACTGCTAACAATTTCTTAGCGATCGACAATTGCATGTGATTTCCTCTTTACAATAGCTTCCGAGTTTATTTTTATTTAAGATTTGTAACGGTTCAACCAATACTCTATTGGTATTCTATGTTTTTTTATTATACTTTTGTCTATCAATCCAATAATTCGTTTATTTATTGTTCATTATTTCTTCTATTATTTTTTGTTCCTGTAGCAGTGTTTGCTCTATCAAGTTTGCAGTTAGTATATTCAATAAAAACAACTTGCTATCGTCTTAATCACTAGTTTATTGGAGCAATTAGATATGCAAGTTCCAGTTGTTATATCATAATCAATCTCCAGTTAACTAAAAGCTTGAACATTGAGCAGCAGGATATGATAATTATAGTGCGGGAGTAGTCCTACGATTGGTCATTCTGGTGACCAATGAAGGCTGAGCTCTACTGCCATTGGCCGAGACAGAACACGCTCACGTATCCGAAATATGGTCTTGAGAAACGTTAGCTCTACAATACAGCTAATTATTAGAGATCTTATTTCTGTAGTAAGACTACAAGAAATTTAGGAAACTTAGTACCGTATCTAACAAGTTTATCATCAATAATTATTTTTAAACGAAAATTGAAATTAAATGCTGTAAATCACCCCGATGACTTCTGTCACTGCAAATATTGACAACAGAGTAAACAGCTAGATGGAAATTTGATGAGCGCTACTATTAAAAAATTATCCGTCAGCCAGGGTAGCAGAAGTCTTCGGGGTGATTTACAGCATTCAATTTGAATTTTCGTTTAATAATAATTATTAATTCATTAGCACTTGAATAAATGCAGTATATCAGTAATATCCATCTTAAGTTTATCATCCCAATTATCCTGATAATTGCTTCTTATTTTGGCTCAAGGATTTCCACAATTATGTTTATTCCCGAGTAATTACCGTACGTCCGGCCTGGAATTTCAGGATCTCATTGATCATTTTTTAAGTGGAGAATTACTCTTATATCACTTTCGTATTTTTAATATTTCTTATATAAGTGATATCCAACTTCTCTGTATTATATTTTACTTGCCAAAAACATGAACATTCGCTCCCCGTTTCCAGAATAGGAAGAGATCTGATATCTACTCTGTCAGTCTATTGACATTCATTCTGATTAAGTGGGAATAAGATGCAACTACTTCCTCTTATCAATTATATCCAAAAAATAATGTTAATTAATCATCTCGTATAGCTCTGAATTGAACAATAATTTGAAGTACATAAGCCTTTGAAAGTTGATACTCAGTACCGTTCTTGAAATTTGTCCCCTATTCCTTCCAAACACGTTAATAAACACTTTATAATGATTGCACAAAAATTCAAATTACCCGTTCTTCTTGTACTTGGGAAGGCTAATTGAAGAATAACCTTCTAAATCGACGGAATCTGTTGGAACCTTGTTTATCAACAAGGAGAGAATACGCTTTTTCTAATGTCCCACTTTAATGTTTCTTCCCCCGCCCATTAAAACAACTCAGGCTTCGCAGAGAGGATATTTTTCTGAAACAAGTATGTAGTTGTAGAGGAAGAAAATTGTAGTAGAAAGAAGACATAACAATTTGCATCCTACCCTTGAACAAGAGGTTACTTGATTAGGCTAATAGGAATACGAACTGTCAATCTTTGAGAGATTCTCTGTAATCTCACAAAACTTAATGATCGTGTAAATTGAGATTACAAAGAGTTATAGGATTGCAATAGCATTCGATTGCATTGGAGTGAATAGCCAATTAGATCTCTTGACGAAAATCTTACAATTTCCCAATATCCTTCTTTTCCTATTCATGCCATCTTTTCTCAACAATAGCTTTCAAGGGACCCTGCTTGGATGGTCAATAGACTAACTACTCGTTCCATTAGTAAATCGACAATGCATATCCACCATAAGTGAGTATTTGAAACAGCAATAATAGAATTACAAATATTGGATTCGATGTAATGAATTGGTCATATGACATGATATACTGCACCCCTATCAGTTTCCTTGGTACCTCATCAAAAACAAATTTTCGATGGGTGTGGCTCTTGATTAAAATTAATTTCAATGATCTCTCCTTGTTATGTTTGTCAGTGTATATAATATGTTTCTAGTATGTGTCTCATCTAGTGATGTTTCCATTACCTCAAATTAAAGATAAACACAATCGATTGCTGAGTGCGAATCTATAGGCTTTACCTACATCTATATAAGTTTTCAGTTTCACCTGCACAATGTAGAACAGTTCTTCGCTATCTATATCTCCTTGATCCCTGTTTTGAAAAGGAAGAGATAATAAGGTCTTTGGAGACAACACATATTGATTTACGGGAGGCATTTATGTGACAGCACCTTCTCTTACATATTGAAGAATATTGAAAATGTAGCCTATAGGCCTACTTCCATATATTTTTCTCAGATAGGAGATAACAATAGAACTGAGCTAATATTTTTGGAGAAATCAAATTTGTAATAAGTTGAACTTTGAACTGTGAATATTGAGGAAATCCAATTTGTGATCAATTGAACTGTGAGTTTTGAATTAATCAAGATGAATTGGTTTTAGAAACTTCTCTTATAATAGATACTATATCCTGGCAGTCATCACAATCATGTTCATAAATATATTCTTAAATTCTTATATGTCATATATCCATAATATTGACTTTTTCGGCCTTATAGCACCAACCTATATTAGTATTAGATTTAACTTGTTTTATTTTTTACATTTGAAGTAGTTATTGTTTAATTGGAGTTTATTTCTATGTTTAAAAAAAGTAAAATTTATAAGTTGTTCAAGAAATGAATTTGATTATCTTGTATTTCTTAAGGTTTTTCCACATAGGAATTCTTTCCCCACACACGGATTTATAGTGCAAGTGGGGAAATATATTTCCTTGATTTGTTTTAGTTTAACTGTTATTGAATATGTATATGAGTTTTTTGTGAAAATGAGAAAAAATGAATTGAATTGTCCGCACTTAACAGCCATTCTATTCATCGAATTTCTGTTTTATTGACAATAATTTCTGTTCTACAGTACATAATAAACAATAAAATTTTCCAAATGTTGTTTGTATCCAGTATATGAATCAAAACTCAGAGGAGAAACAGTTTTGGGCTGTCGGTAATTTCCCAATCAATTCGATTAATAATAAAGTTCACTCAATTTATTAATTATTATTATTGACTCAATTTCAACATATTATAAAATTGATTATCCATACAACTCAGATAATTTTTGTTTAGTTATTTTCTGTTTTTCAGTTACCCTGTTCTTTAAAACAGATAATAATTTGAAAAAAAGCTGTACTTTTTCCGATTTGAGTGATCAGTTACACACTCTCAGCTCAAACTAAAAAAGATCCAATTTTAACAATCAACATAGTTCCGATTCAAATTTTCTGATGAATGATATCCTACAGAATCGAATCTGAGAATAATGGAAGGAAGCTGCGCAATAAGCTGAAACTGTTTCGAGATCGATTCAATGAACTACCATGCACAAAAACCTATCTGATGTAGCTTCATCAATTTATTGATTATTTGAAAAAGAAGTTTTTTAGGCCTTCGTTATCCGACTCAGTGAACAACCATGTACTAATACCTAACTGCTGTAGCTCCACCAATTGATTATTTGAAACAGCAGTTACTTTTTGCCTACACGAGGTACGCAATTGAAGTACCTTTTGTTGCGTGAAGCTCTATTCGCTCATAAATGCTCCGAATCTACTTTTTCCCGGTAGGTAGATAATAATGTTTCAGATGTATGTTCCAGGATTTTTCCAACCATAACTATCTGACATGAAAATCGCGTTAAGCCGGCCACCAATGACAAAACAAGTGTGTCGGACATGATTGTGTGAACACACATCACATGTATGAACACACATGTTCCACAGACGAGTTGTGTCATCGGAGAAAGGCTTCGAACATCATTATTTGAGGTTAGATTTCTGAATCTAAATTTTTTTCTTCGCTGCTCCATTTGAGGCTATATTATTCTTGTTTCATTATAATTTGCTCTTTTTCTGTGTAAAAAATTACAATTTTCGGGTGTCCGTGATAGAGCTTTAAAATTATTCGAGTCCCATTTAGAGGGTCGTACACAGACAGTGTGTGTAAACTCAAGTCTTTCTGATCCACTTGAAGTATTACACGGAGTACCTCAAGTATCCATTCTTGGGCCACTATCATTTTTAGTGATGATGAATGATATAGAATTAAATATTTCATCTAAAGTTGTTTGCTACGCTGATGATTCATCACTGGTTACCAACGATGTTGATCTGAGTGCTCCACAACGAAAAATGTCCAGCAGTCAGGGTGAGGCTTCAGCTTGGTTTATAGCAAACCGCCTATTTTTGAATACTGCCAAGACGCAAATACTGGTTGTTGGACTCAAAGATTAGTGATGGAGCTAAAAGTGCAAAGCTTCTGGGCATAACACTGGATCAGAAGCTCACATGGATTCCCCAAATTGAAAGTGTCTGCTCAAAATTAAGTAGGGTTATATGTATCTCCTTCGTAGTCTCAAGGACTGTGTGTCTTCCAATTATTTGAGAATGTGCTACTTCGCCTTCTTTCAAAGCACTTATGAAAGTGACCTTCTTTGTATGGTTTAGTCTTGTGGGGCTGCGCCCCTGAGGTTCAAAAAGTATTCTTGCTCCAGAAGAAGGCTTTAAGAATTATATGCGATGTTGCGCTTATCTGGAACATTGCAAGCCTCTAACAGGAAATCATTACAGTTCACAGCATGGTTGCTTTCAGACTTCTCCTACAAATAGAAAAGAATTATTCAATAAATTGCCCATACTAGCCAGGAACCTACCAACTAGAACTTATAAACAGAACATAGAGCGCCTCCTATTAGAAAATCCATTGTACTCACTTTCAGATTTATTCAATCCACCATTATTGGACAACTATTTTAATTGAAGCAGGGAAGAATATATCTTTAAGTATAGGTGCTCTTAATATTTGTATTGTTATGTTTCTATGTATTCTTTATTTTATCATTTAATGACTATATTATTCTATTATGTTATATGACTTTATCCTATTTGATGTTATATTCTTTATTCTATTGAAAGATACCTTGTATAGATGAATTATTATTATTATGTACATCTTACTATTGTAAAATTGAAACCTGAAGTTATGTAAGGTTTTACTATCAAATTGACGTTTCCGATAGCATTGTTATGCATTGAAGGAATAAAATTATTCTTATTCTTATTCTTGTCTATCATTCGACAATAGCTCTATATTGTAGCTCTGTAGCTCCGTAGCTCTATTTCTGTAGCTCCGTATCATTGCAATATCTATTTTTAACAATGTGAAAATATAATTAATTTAAAAAAATATTCAATCTGAATTATTTTGATTTCCATATTGAATTATTAAAAAATATATTTTTCTCGATGAATGAAGTATGATTGATCACTACTTTTCACTTTTAACAATAATAAACAGATTATATTACATGAGATATAGGAGGCAGTTCGGATCGGATATATAGGTGACAAGGTAGAGAATCTACAACGCTGTTTTCCTACATGGTCTTCCGTATCTTCCTTTACGGTCATAATAACATAGACCTCAATACAGTGGACCCTTCTGGAAATCATTGAGAAATCATTGAGGCTTTGTTTGAATAATGCTTGTAACAGGTATCCATGTGATTCTTGCAATGAGGTTATTGAGAGTGTAAACAATTACAAGTATCTTGGTATTTTTGTTGATAAGCATCTACGCTGGTCACCTCAGATTACCTTTGTAGAAAATTAAGGGTGGTCAATTTAAAAATGTACATGCTTAGAAGTATTTTGAGTCTAAAATTACTAAAATCTGTTTATTTTGCTCTATTCCAATCCTTAGTTCAGTATGGTAATTCTATATGGGGAGGAACTTTTGATTCAACTTTAAAACCTCTATTTGTTTTACAAAAGTTAGTTATCAAAACAATAATGAGGTATCCGAGAGATTTCCCAAGTGTCACATTGTTTCAAAATTCCAATCTGTTCACTATAAGACAATTGTTCATTTTAAAGACTATTAAGAAACATGTGCTCAAATTAAAAAATATTCA
>NC_052505.1:93673805-93701612 GCF_014356525.2 Nilaparvata lugens
TTCTGAGTTCCTTATTGAGGATTAATTCCAACTTTGAGTTATACAGAAAAAAACGTATGGCACTTTCGATTGAGTATTATTTTTAGAAACTGGTTTGCAAATTCAAATTAGTTCAGGTGGTGTTTGGTTCTTGACCTTCAACCGGTTTGACAGGAATCAGTGGTGAATTTGCATCGCAATGATCAGGCAGTGTGGTGAATTTGCACGGAGGAAAAACGAAGAAGACTGGAAGAAATTCTTATTCAATGTAAATGTGAAGCATCCAGTATTATGAGTTGATACTAGCGTGCACAGTGATATATAGATATAAACTATAATGAGTAAGCAGCTGCGAGGCTGGAGAAATAAGATAAATGAAATGACCGTACAAGAAGCATTCTAATGGTCAATCAACCTTTTTTCTACTCCTCAAATATTCGGAATAAGAAAAAATCTTGATTATAGGAGGAAAAAAGAGCAATCAGTGATGCTGAAAATTTTTACTTTCCTTGCCCTATTGGAAAGTATTGCTTTCCGAAAAAAACTAAGGTACCCCAATTTCCAAATTCCTATACGTTTCAAGGTCTCCAGAGTCCAAAAAAGTGGTTTTTCGGTCTTGGTCTGCATTGGTGTGTGGTGTGTATGAGTGTATGTGCGTCTGTGTACACGATATCTCATCTCCCAATTAACAGAATGACTTGAAATTAGGAACGTAAGGTCCTTACAATATAAGGATCCGAAACGAACAATTTCGATCAAATGCAATTCAAGATGGCGGATAAAATGGCGAAAATGTTGTCAAAAACAGGGTTACTCGCAATTTTCTCAAAAACGGCTCCAACGATTTTCATCAAATCTATACCTAGAATAGTCATTGATAAGCTCTATCAACTTTCACAAGTCTCATATCTGTAAAAATTTCAGGAGCTCCACCCCATCTATGCAAAGTTTGATTTTAGATTCCTAATTATCAGGCTTAAGATACAATTGAAAGAAAAAAATTCAGGTGGAAAAGTTTGAGCATGAAAATCTCTACAATTAATGTTCAGTGACATTTTCACCTAAAATGAAAATAAGCTCGAAATTCGAGAAAACTATATTATTCAATTGCATACTGTTGGCCACTGTTGATTCTATTAAATCATTCACTATGGAGAGATAGCAGACCTCGTGTGTCTCCAGCTTTATTGTCCTGACACCAGCTGGCTCAGATCTTTGAATAGTAGACTGCAGATGCACCTGAACACTAGAATCAGGTGATCAATTTCCATAACGGCAATGTAGTTAATACCCGTACACATGAAAATTTCATAATATAAAATATTATTGAGTAATATCATTATCAGCGTCAATAACAAGATAACTTCAAGAATGTAGGTAATTAAATGTTCAACTTACGTAGTCTGAGTGATGATGAGCCATTGATGAGGCAAAATGTAACTAAACAACTGAAAATTAGAGTGCGATACATGGTTAGTGAATTGTGTCCCTACCCGGCGTCAAATTCAGAGCCAATGTTTTTCAGCAGCAACAGAGCTGCTGAAGTGAGCGCTAGCTTTTATAGCTAAGAACAGGTTCTTATCCCAGGCATGATGGCCTTCACCTTCCTTCTCACTATCCTTAGCGTATCTTCTTCTTTTAACACATTATCGTTAGGTGTAATGGTGAATAACGTCAAATCTAGTTAGACAATTGGTATTAGTCTTTAGCTAAATCTAATGTAAGACCTCATCCCCTGCCGTTTTGATGACACTGAAGGCATCGTCTCTCACAAAACACATTCGAAAACTAATTGACTCTAACTTATTATCCGATTGAAAAATATCAATTAATTGGTTTTCTCAAGTAGTTCATGAAAACAAGTAGTGTTATTTAGGTAATTCTCAACGATGTACCTCAATTGAGAATACTGATCATTTTATATTTTCAAGTAAAAATCTAAAAATACTCCAGTCACTATATACATTAGTGCATGCAATTTATATTGTAGTTCTGATTTTTCAATATATTATCCGGGTACATGAGAGAAGTCCAGAACCAATTTCTTCATGCAAAATTCCCTTGTGCCAGATACAGGATGGCCAAAAAACCTCGTATTTTCGGCTCATTTTCCAGTTTTCAGCTATTTCTGCCAAATCTCGTATTCGGACAGAAAAAATTGCTCTAACCTTTTTTCTAGATTATAAAATTCTGAATAGAATGAGATCAATCAGAACACTCTATCTCCGATGAGTACTGCGTTATGATTTTCAAAAATGAGTGAAATTTGAAGAAAAAATCAATTTTTATGGATTTTAGTTTTTGATCAACAATATCTTCCGATTGTTACCATTTAGATGTATAACTCAAAATGCCTCTGGGCGTATTTTTGTGCTCTACAATCTGAGATCAGGTAGAGCGCTATATCTCATATAGATTTTCAGGTACACCTGACAACAATGCTCCTTGTATTGTGAAAAACACCTAATTTTTAGCTACAACTATCATCACCAACTACATTGTCCTCACATTGATATTCCTTTATCCGGGAAATATGAAAAGAATATCAAAATTGGGTTCTTCGATATTCTCACTATTCAATATTCTCCCAATCTTAAGAGTTATTTAAGTACTTTTTAGATTCAATGAGTTCTCCTTGCTAATGAAATGATATTGAGTGGCAATAATTTTGCGTATTGGAGGAATTCACTGCCGATAACTGCAAAATAAATTGATTTATCCTTGATATTAAGCTAGTTCAAAGTTTGAATTCAAATATTCCGTTTCAAAGCATGAGTCTCGGAGCTGTAATTCGATAAATTTATCGAAGTTTGTAGGAGTTTTTTTTCACAATCCGAGCTTTCAGAAATTCTAGGATGGATGCGTATTTTGTGCATTGAGTACCACGCAATATTTCTGCAAGGAAGCAACCACAAAAATTTGAAGATCAAACTGCTGTGCACCTCGTGGCGTTGCTATCGGCTCGACGGCCTCAATACTGTCCAGTACCAACTGCTCGATCTGCAGGACCGTCCTCTCTACACCAAGGTGCTCATAGACGTCGGACATCCCCCTCACAACATCCGGGTTCTACAGCAGGAACAGGATGAACAGAACAAGAGAGCTGACTGAAATTATTTCGCTATCAATTGGCGATCATGACCTGTTTGTCATGACTTGCATTCATCCATCTTCTATATAATAAGAGAGAGTAGGGTTGTGTTTGTTTGTTCGCATCAAAACATGTCAACTTGTGGATTGCATACCGGGAAACGGGAATGATTTAGATCTCCGAATTTTGCACATAGATTCTAAAAATATCAATCTCGTGCACCTGGAAGCTCAAATTCCAATTCTCCTTCTAGATTTTTCAGAATTAATGTTCAAATTTCATTAATGCTACATACGATTTCATAAAAAAATCACCAAATCATATGATCGAAATTAAAAAAGGAACATCTGTCTCTATTATTGCATTCTACCTGATACCACTTAACCTCAATAATATTGTTTTGATAATTGATAATATTTCTATTATAAATATAATAATAGTATTGTTTTGATAATTAAATACCACTCAACCTCAATAATATTGTTTTGATAATTGATAAATATTTATATTATAAATATGATAATAGTATTATTCTGATAATTAATAAATATTTTAACTTTCTCTAACTCTGTATAATAATATGGTGAATGTGAAACTGCTGCATCAAGATATAATCTCAAAAACATCTGTTTAGAAAAAACATAGTTCTGAAACTTCGTTTCCCTGATGAAATGTTTAGGCCTACACGTGGCATGGATTATTAATTTTTCAGCTAGAACAGTTTTTTGAGACAAAGTGCTAAATAAACGTCTACAGTTTCATCAATGCTGTATCGGCAATATGAAAACGCATGCAGTTAATATGTCTTTGAATAACTGTATTTACATAAATAAATTATCCTTTTCCATTTTTATTCAATTAAAATTCCAAAATTATTCGAGCCCTGATAGAATGACTGACTCACTGTACAGTGAGTCGAAAATTTTAATATTGGAATGAGGGGTATTTTGGCAAGCTGAGCAAAAAAATAAGGTCATATGCACCTTTTCGTTATATCTTCAATTGAAAAATAAGTTTTGTGAGTTGTCAAAACTTCCTCTGAAAGGGAAACTACTCAACTTATTCTGTCTTTTAGTAAAATAAGAATGATCATCCATCCATCTATCATCTTCTATACTATAAAGGAAAGGGAAGAACTGGATTATACACGTGCTTCCTTCAATACAAGTGTAAAGTATAGGAAAATTATGTTTGACGCATCATCACGTCTGAACTACTGGACTGATTAACTTGAAATTTTGCATATAGATTCTTGCTTAACCGAGGATGGTTATAGACCTATTTTCAATTCTTCAAGATTTGATTACATAAAGTTTTTAGTTTGTCAAGTTTTCAATTATTTGTCATGCTTCCAGTTGTTGTATGGAAACAGCAGAACATTTCTCTTAAAAGGGAAATTAGATGATTGGTATGATTGGGGATCCTTTTCGAATGATAAAAACAGATTTTACGTTCCACCCAAATTTTTTCCGCTGTTTTGAATCCAACTTCTTCTTTTTTTTAATTGAACGGTGGTCATATGAAACATGATCCCGATACAGGATTTCCAGAGAAAATGTATGGTGAAAACCGCACATCGATATCTCAAACCTTTCAAAATTTATTCTCATTCATCTCCTTTATTATAGTATAGAAGATGATAGATAGATGAATATATCATCTTCTATACTATAATAAAGGAAAGAACTGGCTAAAACACGTGTACACGTGTAAAGGATAGGAAAATTATGTTTGACGCATCATCACATCTGAACTACTGGACTGATTAACTTGAAATGCTGCATATAAATTTTTAATCAACCGAGGATTCGATTCTTATAGGCCTATCTTAAATTCTTCTAGATTTCATTACGTCAAGTTTTCAGTTTGTCAAGTTTCAAAATAGACCCTTGCGAAGCACGGGTTACCTGCTAGTTTGTAATATTATCATCTTATGATATTCATTATTTGTACAATATTCATCCCAACAATAATTAGGACCGGTAGTTGGACCACAGCAGTAGATTTAAAGAGCCTCCGACTTGGAGAAAAATGCGGAGCAGAGAAACGAAGGGAGATCAGCCAATATATAGTGTTGGATAGAGACAAAGAAAGAAGCTTTCAATAGAAACAATATAAAAACTTGTAGTACCCTTTATTATTGAAAACTTTAAAATACTTTTCGCCCCACTTGGATGTAATGAGCTGGTTTTTGTGCGTCATATGGAGGCCGAAAATGATTGTTTTCTGACCAGGCCGGTAAAAGTTTTACGGGCCTAGGGATGTAAAATAACCTTGAAGTCAGCTGATTCTGATTTGATGTGAACGTGTTTACAAAATGGTTTATGAAACGGAATCAGTTTATGCTTCTAGAATGTAATATTCTGCAATAAGATACTATCATTTTATTTGAATGAATAAAATACAGATGAGATATATATTATCAACTATTCAAATTCGATTTTCAGAGTATGATAGAACCTCTAACCTAAACTTCCGAAGTCAGCTGATCAAAAAACTTTTCATTATTTGTGTTTATTATTCAAGAATCAAAACATTTATAATAATATCATCTTATTGTCATTTGGAAGAATAAAAAGTATAAACTCAACCTCTTACATAATTGAACATAATCCTTCAGGTTATTTAGACAAATCAAAAATAAAAAATAAAAATACTTGGAGAACTTCCTGATATTCAGATTACCTCAGATTTGCTAGAGCTATGACCTTCCTGTTTTGCTTTCGGAAGTGCCTAATAAACAATTATTCTCATATTTATATTGTTTATTTTTCTGTGTGGCGAAAAATAACGTTCTCACCATGGGCAAAAATGTTTTTCCGGCTCTCAATCTTTTCCAGTCCTCGGCCTACGGCCTCGGACTTGAAAACCGATTTCGAGCCGGAAAAGTCTCATTTTTGGCCCTAGGTGCGAAATATACTATTAACGACTAGTTTCAACCATATGTCATTTTCAAGTTCTTTTAACATATTTTAAAGTTTTTAATAATAATAGGTACTACAAGTTTTTATACTGTTTTTACTTGTACAAAAGTAGCCCATATAAGTGTTTTCATGAAAGAAACTTTTATAGATTTGTACAATAATCACATTAAGTGGACCATTCATTTTTCAAGTGGTGGTCCAACAAGGTTGAACCGGTAGTAAGACCACTATAGTAGAATTAAAACAACCTCCGACTTGGAGGTTTATGTGGAGCATAAAAACGGAGGAAGATCAGCCAAATCCAGTGAGTCATGTAAAGAAGCGCAGAAATTGTCTCATTGTCCATATTGTCTTATTGTATTTGTAACAAGAAATGATTGTGAGCATTATGCCACTGTGAAATGTAAATAGATTTTTCATGTTTACAATGAGAATTATAATATGGGAGTAAATAAAAATATTTTATCCTTGATAGAAAGGAATGTTTTATTTGCCCAATTCTATAATTTACAGCCGAATATACTAAGATCTATTCGAATTATGTATTGTAGGAATTGACTCCACCTAAGGGTCCTTTAGTAACTTGATTTTTAATGAAGGAACGGACTCAGCGGCTGTTAAGATTTTTGCCCTGGATATGTGCCATTGGTAGAGCATCAGGATCAGGTTTGTCTTCCAGTTTATCAGCACGCTCGAACCAATTCGCGTTCATGAAATTTTTTCACTACCGAATAAATTTCCGTCCGCAAACTTCAACATATAACGAGAGTCCGGAGAAGAGTCTATAGAGAAGTGTCAACGAAACAGGCCTGGGAGGGATGGCATAACCGGAAAGATAAGAACCCTTCCCCAAAGTGATGGTGGTGAGGGATAAGCACCTTCAATTGAGTGAGATATATAACAGATATAACAAGAATCCTCATGAAACAAAATAAAACATGGAGCTTGAGGGGAAATTCAGAGAACACATTTCAGAGAGAGGATACAATAATAAATATTAAAAATATAATTTCACGAGAACATTAACATTCATAATATCACAGAATTGAAAGAAAAAATTGTTATTTTATTGAAGCTGATTGAGTTTTGAAAATTTTGAAACAATATTTTTTAAAAAGAGCAGAAATACCGATGACCATGTTCATGAAAATGCTCAAGTGAATCTACTCCAATAGATCTATTATATCATAGAGGAAATATTATTTCCTAAATACAAAAAAATTATTAATCATCAATGATCATTAATTCATAAATATGTGAGGTTATTACAATATTGGCTTCAATCTGCATGTCTTGACGATGAAAAATGATTGTGATCAATGAAATAGTTAAAATATATTTGGAAAATAATGTGTTTCAAGTAGAACTGTGAGGAGAAAGTTTCTTTCCTCTGATATTTCAGAGAAGTGAATGTAAGTTCTACATGCTTTAGAAGAGCTATTCCCACTCCAGACCAGATTCATGTTTTTTTCTATAATTTTCGTGTTGATAGAACTGAAGAAGCCTCTCTGGGAAAATAGTATGCGAGATAACGCTTTCCCTTTTTGTGTTTATTGCTTTAATGACCAGCAAATGCTTCCCACAGCGACAGTCTCAGTTTTTTCTTTGAATATTACTCCCCAAACTATTCCGGGTTTTGTATATGTTGTTCCCCCACACCCCATCACCACCAGCCACCATCCCGCGATAAAGGAGAGAAACAATCATTAGGGAGGCAGAGACCAGTGGTTAGCTGAGCATCTGGAAATAAAAATGTGATAACTTTTTTCAAAAGCAACTTTGCTCAATCCGACTGGAAATGAAACGGAGTCTGAAGTGGGAATAATGCCAAGATTAATCAGCGGAATAATTCATTTGGTTGCATTTTTGATGAGTTAGGATACCCGGAGGATTAATCATAAAAAAGCTATTCTGTGAGCTTCAATTTATTCCATCGTAATGCACTTTCCGTTTTAATCCCGCCAGGCTATACTGGAATATTTTGGGGCCTACATGATGTGAAAAATTTTCAGCTATAAAAAAATGTATAGCATGAAGAAGGTAAGAGCCTAAGTTTAAGAAATTGGACACAAGCCATTGATAAAGTAATGACAAACAAAAAGTAAAACAGACATAATAATAGTCTACAACCCGAATAGGTACAACACTTGGAAGTAGATGGTAGAGTTTGTGTAGAATTTATTAGAAAGGCAATATTCTCTGCCTTACAGTAATAGAATAGAATAGAAAAGAATTTTATTGTTCTCAATACACAATTACATCGAATAATAAACACTTTACATTTTATCCAATGAAGTAACATGCAGTATTATTCATTCTATGGTTGACAAAAATTCATTAGGCATGGCCAAAGCCGTCAGCCAGAGTTGGTAGATAAAGATAATAGTTTTCCTTAACTAATCAAGATAAAACGTTTGATAAACCTTACAGTAATAATGATAGTTTTATATCTAGAATCATTCTCAGATCCTTATTAACAATTATTGCGAAATACCAATCATAGAACTTTAGAATCCGTCAACTACATGAATGTGTCCTATATTTTATTATCGTATGCTATTTTGTGCTCACTATATCAAAACTTTGATTATTGATAAGTTAAAGTATCTATAATCAAAGATCAAACTTAGCCATATTTAAAGGTCGAGATCTCTATTCCATGAATTAATAGATTGCTGGAAGTCGTAGAAAATAATCAATAATTAAACATAAGTTATGTGAAAAAAAATGTGAAAAGTCTATAATCTTTAAATTGGGTTTGACCCTCTATTAATCCTAGAGTTATCCTATCTAATTGATTTGAACATCATATTTTTTGTAGATTCCCTCATGAAACTTGACAGCAATTTTCATTGTGTTTATTCATAAAAATCTGAGTCTTAAGATTCAAATTTATCAACAATCCAAAGCAGTTCTTATGTCTCAAGTCTTATGTCAATACCAAATAATATATAAACTGATTCAATTTTCATGGATTGAAATATACATTTAAGTATTAAAATAAAAAAGTTGATGAAAATCTTATGTAGATTGTAAATTTCTTTTCGTTATGTATCTTGAAATAAATAATAATTTTTATCAGAGTGGAGAACGTTGAATATCAGTACATTTGTAGGTGAAATGAATTGTTGCAGGTTGCATTTATCATTTCAAAAAGGCTTCATCGAAAGGAATATCGTTTACAATTCTTTTGATTATCACAGTGGATATTTCGGAAATGGGAGTTGCTATGGAATCTTCAAGCTCGTTAAATACTTCACGCCAATTTTCGTCCAAGAACTGGTTCAAGTTGTCACCTATAAACAGACAACAAGATTATTAAAATCACTTCTAAAGGAATAAATTATCAAAATTGAGAATGAGAAATGAACGTAAAGAATGGGGCAAATAAACCGCACTATTCCAAGTAATAAAAAATATAAATATGTTTACTTTCAAATTCATTCAAATTTTGAATTGGGAGAGCCAAGCTGAGATCCAATTAACACATCATAGAGTGCAATGTTTATATTATCTATAGATAGACTTCTTTGGAAAGAAGAGGGGGGGGGAAATAATAAATTCATTTATTCTTCCAATTGATACATTACACATAATCAGAAATTATGAAGAGTGGAGTATATCACAACAATATTGCAAATTATAAAAATAAAGATAATGAAATAATACAATTACACGTTGTACAAAGTAATCGCAATAGAAGAATAAATAATTTCAAGTACTCTGGGGACTAAAAGTCCTGTTTGGGGAACCATCATATTTTTAATTAAGAAAAAAATAAACAATGAATTATTTTGCTAATTAAATCAAAGTCTACCTCTAGTAGTAAGTTATGGAGAAAAAAAATGTATTAGGTCATTTGCAAATTTGGAAAACATGGATAGAAAATCAAACACTAACAAAAAAACTAATTACGATACGTCTGAAAGTTTTGATAGCAAGACAAAGGCGTCTGGCACTTAAAAGGCGTAAAGGCTTTGTTCATACATTAATCCCCCACATCCACCAGTGTAAAACTATTCTTGCAATCTCTCCTCTCAGTGCAGATGATTTCCACAATTCACTAGAGGCTTAAAACCAAATAAATCGGAAATTATTTTTTATCTGTATAGAATACAAAATAATTCTTGGTATTGCTCGTGGAAGAATGATAAAACATTTTGTACCTGAATATAATTATACGAAATACCAATTATTGGATAGAATACTTTTTCTATTCATATAAAAATACCGGCATTATCATAATATTATATATACTGGCATAATCTTATACTCATGAAATTCTTATCTCACTGACTGGATGGATTGCAACAAAACTTGAAATATAGCTTCCTTATAAGTCCTAGGTGCTCACTAAGAGATCTTTCGGCGATAATTCAACTCTAAGGGTGGTTTTTAAGGATTTAAAGTTAGTCTTTTAGCATGTATATTCTTCTTCTCCCAGTCTCTTAATTATAATTGAAATGTCCATATCATATGTTACTATAGAACTATAATCTAGAGAGAGTACTGTACCAAAATTTTGAGTTATTAAATGGAATTTATTCTATCTTAAGTTAGTAGTTTTCAGTTCCCATAAAGATAGTAAATTATTTATTCTTGTTCATTGGCAACTTAGCCAGCATTTCTAAAATCGTTATAATTATGATCAGCATCTTATTAAAGTCCTTGATTCCCACGATCCCACTTGGAATTATATATTCTCACGACAGATTTAGACGCCAGAAGTATGCTGAGTCAATCCCATAATTCTAAACTTGCAAAAGGGAAATAACTTTTCTCTCCTAGTTTCCTTCTTGCTTGAACGTATCACCTTCCTTATTTACTGAGGAGAAAGAGAGTGGGCGAAGAGAAATTCACAGGCGATCGTGTAAATATTTTAAATGATGATGGTAAAACTGATCAGTCTGGACGCCTCTGAAAAATAGGAGAGCGATCATTCTAATCCCAGCTGTCATAGTGTTAACTGTTTCTTGAGATTTTATTTCAATTTCCAGTAATGTTTTCGTTTGGGGGTACATTCTCATTCTCTCCAGGAGAATTTAATTGATTGTCCAAGTAAATCGGACATCTTTTGAAGTTACTTTGAATGTAGGCTAAGAGTAATATTTAGAAGTAAAGTCCCCCTTTTGAGAATACAGTAATAATGGGATAGCTTGAATTAGGATGACGATTGATTCCCTCTATACTTCGGATCTTCAATACCCCTTTTGGGTGAGTATTTTCATTATTGTCATTGAATATAATTTATCATTTGTAAAGTGTTCGATTTATGTATGTTAATAATATTATTTCCTCATAGGAAGCGGTGAATTGTATTTATTTGATGATCTACCTAGATCATCAATTGAATACAATCCTATTAGATATTGGTAATTATTATGTTTCTAATTCTGTTGTAAATTTGTCATCAGGTTTCTGTATCGGGCCGAGAATTTCCATTGTAAAAGGGCCGGCGACTTCTTCCAACCATGGATGGAATCGTACGTCATTGAACGCTGATGAGGAGAGAACAAGACTAGCTCCCTTTTGGATCTGTCACCGCGACGCCTGAACATCCCTGGAGGACGACCAATCATCTTCACCCTTCATCCATCTCCACCAGGGACTCCGGACATCGCGACGACAACTACAAGATGAGTACTTGATCTTTCCCCATCGGAATTCAATATGTCCCTCAAATTTTGGTCTCTTAAAGACGTAAATGTAGTTTAATTTTGGTCTCTTAAAGACGTAAATGTAGTTAAATTTGGTCTCTTAAGACAAAGATAATCTTCAATTGAAGAAAGTATTTATTGTAAAGTGTTGTTTGAATTTAAATATTTAATATAGAGGCAATCAATCGTCAAATGATTTTTATGTCGGATTCCTCACCACTTTACTTGATCCGAATTTCCTGGTCGTCCTGGATTTCTGGTGGCCGAAGTCGTCCTCTCCAAGGGAATAAATAAATATTTAAATGACTTTCGCTTTAATGCAGCATCACTAAGTCTTATAAAAAATTAATTAATGAATTTAAACTTTAAGTCTTTCAAAAGTACAATTAAACAAAGGGTCTTGTGCTCTACAAAATTTAGTGTCGTTCCATAGTGGCATCTGGCAGGCAAGTGGGCAGGTCCTACCCTTATTTTCTACAATCCCATTTCGAACTTACAAATTTACATATATTTAAATGTTTCACTACTACGCCATTAAAAGGATCAAATAGTCCGTGCCAATCTACTAAATTATTACCTATATCTTAGGTATAACATTTAATAATTTCTCGGACCATATCCGATACATAAACTGAGTAGTGATAATTTACAAATTCTTATCATTTATAAAAATATTTATTTATACATTTGAATCGGCTCTCTATTGCCGCCCATCGATTACTGTAATTTGATTGGTTCATGCGAATTCACTAATGTATCCATGCGCCTAGGAATATCCTACTTCCTTAATATTCTAATTTATTTTTATTTGGTGGTTTATGTATGTTCATTACAGATAATAAATATTTTTGGAATTTATAAGTTGTTTCTCCCTCTACATCAATTAGCCATGTGCTTTGCAAAATCCTATAGTTGAATACTATTTGTTCACAACAAATTTTTGCCAAGGTGTCTGGCTAGATTTCACATTACCTACACGACTTGATCGATTATTAGGTCGCCGATCAGTAGGTATTTTAAGCCTAACCTCCAATTTTCCAATACATTTCATAATATAATAAGTAGCAAATAGAATTCTTTTCTATTTGGCTGTTCTAATTTTAGCCATGGTACCCATTATTATCTAATTTTTCATTTGTTGTTATCGCATTTGGCGATAATAGAATAGCTGTTTTACTTCAGACCTATAAAATTCTTCCAATTAGCGATTTTGCTTGCCTATCGAATTTTAATATGTTTCAATATGTATGAATGTCGGACGGTCTCGAAAATGGCTCTAATGATTTTGATTAAATCAGGAATATAATGGGTTTGCGACAAAGACATCATTTTGGAACAGGTCTCAACTCTGAGATAATTCGCTGAAGTTCCTTGAGAAAGGATTATTGGTCCCTTAAGATGCAGTTGATCATGAAAAGGTTTTCCATAGTCTGTTGAAAACAGATGAAAAAGATTATAATAACTGTAGTTGAGTTACCAAAATTGGCGACCTTTATTTTAAAACATTGTAGTATTCATGGAAAATCTGGAAGAATGGGTTCAGAGAGTGACCGGATGATAGAAAAAGAAATTTGAAATCGATCTCTCCAAACATATGGTAGTTTAATGTAATGTTCATTGAGGTGATAGAAATGCGACTAATTTCTTCAGCTTCTCTGTTTTATTGGTACCTCTGTTGCTCTATGTACGCAGCCATGGCCTTGAGAAAGCCAGTTGCTTTGTCTGTTAATTCCTAATCCGTTAATTTGATATTTAGAAACTAAATACCACGAGAACCAATCAAAGAACCTTCTATTGAAAAAATTCCCTGCTCTAATTAATTCTCATGAAATTCAATCATGATTGAAATTGATCAGGCTTTTGTACTACTGGGCCTGATATTTTCATGTTTCAAAATCAGCTAAAGACTAAATCGGAAAAAACAAAATATTCCATCAGCTGCTCCTATTTCCTTTCATGATGTCATTACATGACACAAGACAAATGTATTGATATCGATAGATCACAAGTAAATACGAAAGTTGTCAATTTAGGTAGAAATTAAATTGAGTTACATGTGAATTTACATCCAAATGTCCATCTCTAAGCTTTTGTTTCAAGCGAAGATTGAAGAAAGAAATCATATAATGGTAGTCAATAATCAAAGTGATTGAATAAACTAAACTCTATTCAGATTTATACAAATTCACATTAAAATGACCCCACTTTAATATTTTATGATAGTAAAGTTTGGAACATGAGAAATCAGCCACAATAGATGTTATATTAACTATTATGGATGGACTCTTATGTATGAATGGACTTCCATGTAAGAAAGAATCAGTGGATTGGCTGCTTTCACACTTTTGAATTAGTGAAACGAAAAGTAAGCGATAGGCTATGACAAAACATTCCAGAATAAGCAAGAGATCCATGGATACCAGAGTCAACAAATTCAAATAGACTTAATTTGGAATTCGATTTTCAATTGCATCAAACAAAAGCGAAAATAACCTGATAACTGCTAATTTGATAACTGTCAACGGGAAATATTAATTGCCAATGAATAAAGTAGAGATCGACTCTTGAGCCCCACCCAATATTCCACAAAATTCGCTGCAATTAGTCTACTATTCTGCAGAGCACTATTCAAACACATCAATTAATAATTATTCAAATGATTTGACTCAATAATTTTCATATAAAGTTGTGGCCTAATCCTAAAAACTATTACAACAATTTTGGTAGAATTTAGATTATAAGTACTTCACAAAAATAATCTTATCTTTTAATTCCCGTAGCGAAGCACGGGTGCCCTGCTAGTCATGATATGGAATTACAAACCGTGATCTTACTTCTTAGAGTTTGATAACTCTAGGAATTATTCTGTAGCTATGTATAGAAGGATATGTATCTCAGTTCCATATGGCGTTAACCTTACCATGTTCATAAGCTTACTTAATAGGATCCTTTTTCATCCTTTGAAACCCTTAGAGGCAAAATATCTCAAAATCCGTTCTTAGTGCGCGTCTATCATGTTTGAAGAATATTTGTGCAAAGTTCCAAGTCAGTAGGCCAATTAGTTTGAGCTGTAGTGTGATTTTACATCAAAATTTTCGAAGAATGCCCTCTCTTGGACCCCCCTGTGCTCCTGATCGGAATATTTCTGCATAGATCTAATTTTTTTCGTAGCTGAACAAAAAAGTTACTCATGACTTTGCTGTGCAATGAGCGGTTAAAAAATATAATATATTTGGGGGGCCCCAGCTCCCTCAGTGGGGCTAATTTTTGAAAATTCTTTCTTAGTGGATGTCTTGAGGCTACCATAAACAATTGTGCAAAATTTCAAGATTTTAGGCTCAGTAGTTTGGGCTGTGGTGTGATTTCAATCTGTCTGACTTAGCCTTTTATAGATATAGACGAGAATCTATGCACCTCTGTAATTCAAAATGTATTATGTGAGTAGGGACTTTTGAGTCTCTCTCCACAGCAATGAGTGGAATATAGAGTATAGAGTATTAAGGAACTCACCAAGAAGTTTATCTCTGTTGAACAGATGATCGAGCTTGAAATACACTCTTGAACAGTCGAACTTGATTCTGTGTGACATAATTTTGATATAATCCTTGCCATTTCTCTTCTCTTTATTGAAATCAACAATGAAAGTTGCATTTGGGTTAACTGAAAAAGATTGAAAATTTCATATTAGGTTGAGCTTGAAAGTTATATCTTCTAATAGAGCTACCAAATGAATTTAATCATCTCAATTGATTTGATCTATTTTGAAATTTTGACAGTAAAAAATACAGTTTTATCTTTTGCTGCATTCAAAGTTATTTTTTAGGTATTAGTCAGTGATTTTGTCCAAAAGTTATAATTCAATTTTCGCTTTCTGGATAGTTGTGAAGTTGATATTGTGGTAGTTATTCATATTGAATGAGAATACTAGATATCAATGAAAGATTATAGAGGGAAAAGTTTGGAACACAATTTTTGACCCCGCAGCTCTTTCAAGGATAGTAAGGGGCTAAACATATCAAAAGTCCTCACTCCTACCCCCTGTGCTAAGGGGGTGAGGGTGGTTTGAAAGTACCATATTTTGGTTTTTTGTACATATCTCGAATAATATGTGCCTTTCGGAAATTGTTGTCCAAAAAATTAAAGCTTACAAATTAGCCAACAAGTTTCATTTGAAACAATTTTCCATATTCCATAGCCTAAAAGTTTCATTTGAAACATTTTTCCGATTTCTCTTCTAGTTTTCTAATAAACTCTCGAAGATGTATTGAGAATTCCACACTCAACACTAAAGCTGCTATAACAATTGATGAAAAGCATAAAAATGTTAAAACATCATAACTGAAAGTTGTCAACTTAACATTCTACCTACATTTAGAGAGGCTTTTGTTTGAGCTGGATGTACGAGTAAATTGAAAATAAAGCTTTATTATTAATTATAGTCAACGCTGAAAAAAGACAGACTCAATCACCAGGAATACTATTAATATTATGAGAGATAAGTGAGCCATTAATTGAGAGTAGTTCAATCACTTCCATTATGTTAAAACCAATACGTATGAAATTAATTAGCTACAGAATAAAAACTTTTGATTGCAGTGATCCCGAATACTACAATATGAATAACCATTAGGATCAAATAAGGAATTACTGACATCTCTCATCAACTCATACTTTTTATTCACAAAATGAAAAAAACAGTTATATTGAATGAACTCACGGCTAGTACTCAAGTTTTTCTTTTTTTTCGCCATGCTACAAATAAAATGTTTGACATTTTGTTTTTGTAATCTTATTGTCTATTAAGAAAGTTTTCAATGTGATTTTTGATGGCAATAAAATTTAAAATGAATAACGAATTATCAACAAACTCCTAACCAAAGAAAATCTCTGTGCTCTGTTCTAATCGGAATGTATGAGACTCCATAATATTATACAGCTGACAGAAGGCGCAAACCGAACTGGCCAAGCATACAACAATGGAACGCACACATGGCAAGCTCGCGCTCTTAATGGCAACGCAAAATTAATTCGATCAGCTGATTGATAGGATTATTTCAAGCTTTCCAATGATTACAACATGTTGGAATATCATGTGTCAATTATCTCAGTTCCATATGGCGTTAACCTTACCATGTTCATAAGCTTACTTAATAGGATCCTTTTTCATCCTTTGAAACCCTTAGAGGCAAAATATCTCAAAATCCGTTCTTAGTGCGCGTCTATCATGTTTGAAGAATATTTGTGCAAGGTTCCAAGTCAGTAGGCCAATTAGTTTGAGCTGTAGTGTGATTTTACATCAAAATTTTCGAAGAATGCCCTCTCTTGGACCCCCTGTGCTCCTGATCGGAATATTTCTGCATTGATCTAATTTTTTTCGTAGCTGAACAAAAAAGTTACTCATGACTTTGCTGTACAATGAGCGGTTAAAAAGTATAATATATTTGGGGGGCCCCAGCTCCCTCAGTGGGGCAAATTTTTGAAAATTCTTTCTTAGTGGATGTCTTGAGGCTACCATAAACAATTGTGCAAAATTTCAAGATTTTAGGCTCAGTAGTTTGGGCTGTGGTGTGATTTCAATCTGTCGGGACTTAGCCTTTTATAGATATAGACGAGAATCTATGCACCTCTGTTCTGTAATTCAAAATTTATTATGTGAGTAGTGACTTGAGTCTCTCTTCACAGCAATGAGTGGAATATAGAGTATAGAGTATTAAGGAACTCACCAAGAAGTTTATCTCTGTTGAACAGGTGATCGAGCTTGAAATACACTCTTGAACAGTCGAACTTGATTCTGTGTGACATAATTTTGATATAATCCTTGCCATTTCTCTTCTCTTTATTGAAATCAACAATGAAAGTTGCATTCGGGTTAACTGAAAAAGATTGAAAATTTCATATTAGGTTGAGCTTGAAAGTTATATCTTCTAATAGAGCTACCAAATGAATTTAATCATCTCAATTGATTTGATCTATTTTGAAATTTTGACACTAGAAAAATACAGTTTTATCTTTTGCTGCATTCAAAGTTATTTTTTAGGTATCAGTCAGTGATTTTGTCCAAAAGTTATAATTCAATTTTCGCTTTCTGGATAGTTGTGAAGTTGATATTATGGTAGTTATTCATATTGAATGAGAATACTAGATATCAATGAAAGATTATAGAGGGAAAAGTTTGGAACACAATTTTTGACCCCGCAGCTCTTTCAAGGATAGTAAGGGGCTAAACATATCAAAAGTCCTCACTCCTACCCCCTGTGCTGAGGGGGTGAGGGTGGTTTGAAAGTACCATATTTTGGTTTTTTGTACATATCTCGAATAATATGTGCCTTTCGGAAATTGTTGTCCAAAAAATTAAAGCTTACAAATTAGCCAACAAGTTCCATTTGAAACAATTTTCCATATTCCATAGCCTAAAAGTTTCATTTGAAACATTTTTCCGACTTCTCTTCTAGTTTTCTAATAAACTCTCGAAGATGTATTGAGAATTCCACACTCAACACTAAAGCTGCTATAACAATTTGATGAAAAGCATAAAAAGGTGAAATGATACATCAAATTGAAGAGATTGAATGCTCTACAACCCATCGTCCAGTACCTATTTTTTCAACGCAAGGTTGTTGAGTAAAGCCCTGAGAGTACAAAAAGTTGGGAGAAATACAGTCTTTTCAAAGATTTCATACTTCTAAAAGTGAATATCTCGAAAACCAAAGAAGATATCACAAAACTCAACTCAACAAAACTTGTGGGAAATTTATCTAGCTTCATTTTTGTTTAGATAGTCATGTCGCTGAAATGCATTTTTTCCAAGATACATGCGTATAAGTCAGAAATGAGAAAACGAAACTTTTAAACCACTCTCATCCCTTAAGCACAAGGGGTAGGGAAAGAGGACTTTTGATATGTTTACCTTTCAACTAGTCCAAACAGATCCGCGAAGTCAAATATTGTGTTTCGAACGATCCCTCCAAATTTTCATGTCAATTGATCTATTGTTGTTAAACTGAAGATTTTACACTCAACACTATAACAGTTGCAACAATCGTAGGGAGATGCGTGAAATGATTATATAATACATAAAATTGGAGAGACTATGATGCTCTATGAGCTCATGATTAGCACGGATTTTTTCAATCTATCGTTAAAAAGTAATAAGGCCAAAAAGATGAAAAATCGGAGCTGGAAGGGTTTTCCTTAAAAATGTGACACCTTGAAGAGCTCATACCTAGAAAACTAGAAGAGATATGGAAAAATTTTTCAAATGAAACTTGTAGGCTATGGAATATGGAAAATTGTTTCAAATTAAACTTGTAGGCTATGGAATATGAAAATTGTTTCAAATGAAACTTGTAGGCTATGGAATATGAAAATTGTTTCAAATGAAACTTGTAGGCTAATTTGTAAGCTTTAATTTTTTGGACAACAATTTCCGAAAGACGCATATTATTCGAGATATGTGCAAAAAACCAAAATATGGTTCTTTCAAACCACCCCACCCCCTTAGGACAGTGGGTGGGAATGAGGACGTTTGATATGTTTACCCCCTTTACTATCCTTAAAAGAGCTGCGGGGTAAAAATTATTGTGTTCCAAACTTTTTTGTTCCCTCTTAACCTTTTTCGAGCATTCGTTGCCTCGACTACTGAACAAAGATTTATTGAGAAATTGAGGTACCGCTGTTGCTACACAATTATTTTCAATCTCTGGTAATCTCTTTTTGGAAATCTTTTTTGTTTACCAGTGATTGATAATGGTGTAATAACCGAGACCTTTATCTCGATTTTTCAACTAATCTATGGTGGACTATATCTAGTCCTTTTATTCAGTATCATTAAATTCATCGATTAAGTTCACGTATCAAATACATCAGCAGAATTTTAAATGTATGAATTACATGCTAAGCTTATGTTTAGTTGAGATTGTCATTTTTGAATTGGTTTGGTTGATGATTATTCTCACATATCTACTATTTTTTCCAAATTCGACTCACTCAGTGTTATACTTCCGTTTCCATTTCCAGCAATTGGTAGAACATGAATTTTGCCATCAACCTTATACTGTCCGATCAGTTCCACCTTTGGCACAAGAAGATCCCATTCAATGTGCCTTTTCTTCATGTCCATTCTGGAAAATTAACGATTGCAATACATATTTGAAAAGTATCATTGAAAGTATATTAATTAATCTATCTATCAGTGATTAAATCATGTATAAGGTACAATATGTACTATTTTTGTTATGAAATGAATAACATTGAACAATTTCACATACATTACGACTATCCATTCAATCATAAATTCTTTAATTGCTCCCTGAATTAAAAACCTGACTATAAGATGTGAAATTATTCTCACAAATTATTCTTGTGTGTGTGTGTGTGTGTGTATGTATGTATGTGTGTGTGTGTGGTGTGGTGTGTGTGTGTGTGGTGTGTGTGTGGTGTGTGTGTGTGTGTGTGTGTGTGTGTGTGTGTGTGGTGTGTGTGTGTGTGTGTGTGTGTGTGTGTGTGTGTGTGTGTGTGTGTGTGTGTGTATGTGTGTGTGTGTGTGTGTGTGTGTGTGTGTGTGTGTTGTGTGTGTGTGTGTGTGTGTGTGTGTGTGTTGTGTGTGTGTGTGTGTGTGTGTGTGTGGTGTGTGTGGTGTGTGTGTGTTGTGTGTGTGTGTGTGTGTGTGTGTGTGTGTGTGTGTGTGCGTGTGTATATGTGTGTGTGTGTGTGTGTATGTGTGTAAGTCTGTGAACACGATAACTCCATTCCTAATCAACCTATTGACTTGAAATTTTAAACTTAAGGCTCTTATACCATGAGGATCCGACAATAAGAAATTCAATGAAATTGAATTCAAAATAGCGGAAATAATGGCGGATGATTACTAAAAAACAATGTTTTTCACGGTTTTCTTGAAAACGGCTCTAGCCATTTTTTTCAAATTCATACTATGGATAGCTATTTATAAGCCCTATTAACTGACATAAGTCTCATTTCTGGGAAAATTGCAGGAGCTCCGTAATATTCTTGAGAAAAATGGCGGATAATCACTAAAAAACCATGTTATTCACGGTTTTTTCGAAAACGGCTCCAACGATTTTCTTCAAATTTATACCATGGATAGTTATTTATAAGCCCTATTAACTGACATGAGTCTTATTTCTGGGAAAATTGCAGGAGCTCCGTAATATTCTTGAGAAAAATGGTGGTTTTTCAAATTCATACACTGTATATTTATTCTCAGCTCTATCAACTGGCATGAGTCTCCTTTCTGGGAAACTAAGGAGGGGTCCACCCCATCCTTGAGAAATGGACTCAGTAACCTCCTTCTCGTGCATGAGGTAGGTAGGTAGAGCAGTTCATAAAAATAACACATAGTCGAGATATTTCATCTGTAGAACAGCTGTTTTTACGACTTTAAAAAAATGACGACTAAAAAACAAATCGAATTTCACAATTTACACAAAGGGAAAAGTACTCTGAAAACAATTATATATACACATATACAGAAGTCTGATCGTATTTCCAAATATGAGCAAGGAAAGTTGTGTGAGTGTACCACACCAGATTTTTATATCTGGTTATTTATGTTTTACGGATCTCGAAAACGGCTCTAACGATTTTCACAAGATTTGGAACATAGTAGGTTTATGATATAAAGATTCGATTGCACTAGGTCTCATTCTTTGGAAAACTCGGTGAACGACATTAAAAGGATAATGCATCCTTGGAAAACAATTATTTATGTTTTACGGATCTCGAAAACGGCTCTAACGATTTTCACAAGATTTGGAACATAGTAGGTTTATGATATAAAGATTCGATTGCACTAGGTCTCATTCTTTGGAAAACTCGGTGAACGACATTAAAAGGATAATGCATCCTTGGAAAACAAATGATAATTTCGTCATCTCTCGATAACAGAAGATGCGTGTGCCTGTGTGGGAAAGAGACAGAATTATTTCCAGCTGTGTAATCATAGTCAATCAGCGAAAAATTTTATCTAGCTAGACAATTATTTAATCGATTTGATCAACATAATCAGATTTGTTGACATGACATGATAATCCTCCTAAACTAGAGTATATCATAATTTTCAAAGTTGATCATTATTTGACAATTTCAAGTGATTAGTGAGTGTTATTTTGTTATTTTATTTGGTTTGTATATAATCTAAATTATAATTTTTTTGTTTTCAAATGTTTGAACAGAAAATTGAACCTGAATTCAAGTGTATGGAACATAACCTACTTTCTGGACTATTTATAGCGTATAAATCAAAATTCGGGAAAGAAACAGTTTTGGGCTGTGCTGTTAGTACTTCCACAATCATTTTAAAGAATTGTGTTTGGTTCATAATTTTTATCAGAAGTCAATAAGTAAATAACGAGCGAAGCTCGGTGCCCCGATATTGGTTTATAAAATGTCAGTTTTATCATATTTTGCTCTTTTCCATTTATTATGAGTATGAGCAACTCGCATTACCATACAACAAGCTCATTATTCAGAATGAGCTACTATTCATTAACAAACAAGATGAAGAAGTTATAGCTCCCAAAAAAACTTACCGGGAGGCAGTAAATTTTATATGTTTCAATCCTATCAGGAGCGCGTCGATCAATTCCAGTTTCAGACCGATTTGTTTTGTGCCATGTTCGATAACTAACCTTTTGAATTGGAAAGGATCCAATTTTGGGATCTTGTATTTCCTGTCACCTATGAAAAATAAAGTGGATTTATAAATACACGTTTACGAAGTATTGAATTAAAATCTATAAAAAATGGTATTTACAATTTGCAATCAGCATTTGTATTGCTAATTTGCAGGACCTGTTTTTATTGTCTGTAAAGCAGCTTGAATTAAGTAAAGAAGCCTGAAAATATGTATTTTTAAAATTGAGAAGACAGAGCTTGAGAACTTGAGCTAGAGTCAAAGCTTGAGAGCTTCATCTTGAGCTCTACTTGAGATCCCATGAAAAACTGTGAAGGTTAAGGTGCGTGAAGACTTATGCGCATCTCACATTTCACAGAAACAGAAAGATACGGATGTAATAAGCATGATGCTATGCTGATGAAAATTGAAATGCGCGTGCTCGTGGCGCATATGTCTGTACGTATCATACTACAAAGGTAAAGTTCAATTAGAGAAGTGGGTATTCCAGCAAGAAGCAACTGTGATTTGTAGGATTATCTCCGGCGAATTTCTCAAAAAAGTAAATACAGATAGAGAAAACAATAAATACACATTTTCCAATAACAAGTTTTTGTTTGTGTTCTTGTTAGTGACCTATGTTAGCCGTAGTTCTGTAGTTCTACGTGTCTTATGCGCTATAAGAGATAGAGAAAGATCTAAAGTAGGGACTGTATCTTCAACTAAGGAACGATCTAAAGTATCTTCAACTAGGGACTTTAACTAAGGGAAGATCTAAGTACAGACTTCTCTCTGGTGCTATGTTATGGTGCCAAGCTATGTGTTTATAAGCCAAGCGTTTTAGGAGTTTATCCCATAATTCATTTGTGAACTACTTAAGCTAATATTGATATCACATATCACTGGAGTGAGGAATCAAATTATCTATTCGCTGAGGTGCTTATACATTCAAATGACATAGTTTGACTATTGACTGATAATAATGAAAATCCCACTCACCATTGATTAACTTGGGAATGGCTATTCTTCCATTCTTCAATGCACAATCATCTAGAGTGGCATCGATTTTGCAGGGTTTTACATATTGAGCTGAAAAAGAAAGAGTTACATGATCAATCACATTCCTTCATGAGAGTAGCGGAGTCTAATAAAATAAAAATCTGGTGTGGCGCACTCACACAACTTTCCTTGCCGTTATGAACGTTATGAATCACCTGACGCTAGTGTTCACGCGCATCTCAAGTCCACTATTCAAAGATCTGATCCAGCTGGTGACAGGACAATAACGCTGGAGACACACGAGATCTGCTATCTCATCATAGTGAATGATTTAATAGAATCAACAGTTACAAACAGTCTGCAATTGAATAATCACAATTTCTGGAATGTCAAGCTTATTTTCAATTTTAGGTGAAAATGTTACTGGACATGAATTGCAAAGATTTTCATGCCCAATCTTTTCCGTTTAAATTGTATCTGAAGCTTGATAGTAGGGAATCTAAAATCAAACTTTGCATAGATGGGGCGGCGCTCCTGGAATTTTTACAGATTTTACAGAATTTTTACTTGTGGCAGTTGATAGCGCTTATCAATGACTATTTTATGTATAAATTTGATCAAAATCGTTGAAGCCGTTTTCGAGAATATCACGAAAAACTCTGTCTTTGACAACATTTTCGCCACTTTAGCCGCCATCTTGAATTGTATTTGATCGAAATTGTTCGTGTCGGATCCCTATTGGGAAAGGACCTAAGTTCCAAATTTCAAGTCATTCCGTTAATTGGGAGATGAGGTATCGTGTACACAGATACACATACACTCAAACACACACACACACAACACACAACACACACACACACACACCACCACACACACACACACACACAACACACACACACACACACAACACACACACACACACACACACACCACACACACACACACACACACACACACACACATACATACCAATAACCCAAAAACCACTTTTTTGGACTCAGGGGGCCTGGAAATGTATAGAAATTTAGAAATTGGGGTACCTTAATTTTTTACTGAAAGCAATAATTACCTTACCTATGGTAATAGGTCAAGGAAAGTACTGTAAAAATTGATTCACAGATAGATTTGAAATTTATAAGTCAGCAGTATTGAAGCTTTTAAATGATTCAAATGATTATGAAAAAAGCTGCAAAGTAGTAAGAAGTATTATCGCAATCAATTTTCAGTATTCTAATATAATTTTTAGTATTGTCTTCCCTATAAAAAATAACATTCGAGGTTTTATTAACCACGGCATGGTCAAATTATATTCATTATTTATTGTACTGTTATTGACGCATCTTCGTGTTTGCCAATTTTATTGAGCTACATCACATGAGGAGTAATGTATTAAAGTATTCATTGATCGCAATAATGGAATATTTTCGGAAATGCCAATAAAATACGATTAACAAAATTTGATTGACGTGTTGGTGATCTATGTGCGCTGGGAGTGACAAACTGGCGGCGGAGAGCACAAGATAGAGTGACGTGGAGGCGTCATGTTGAGGAGACCAAAGTTCATCATGGACTGTAGAGCCACATAATGTAAAGTAGTAATAGAATATTTATCACGGATGTTCTCACCCTCAATAATATAGAATATTTTGATGGAAGCAAACAAAAGCACTTAAACAAGCATTTTGCGGAGTAAATATGAATTTTATAGGCTATCTAGCAGCAGTTATTAATAGAGAAAAAAATTGTAGCACCGATGAACATGCCAAGTTTACCCCAAGAATAAGCTATATACTATCATTGAGGCTTACCAGGCTATCGAGGAATAATTAAGTTTCATACGAATAGTTCCTACATGAACAATTATTCATTATCTCACGCACCTATCATTAATATTAAACTCATAACTATTTCCAATATTTAGTACCATAGTCCAGGCAACGAATGCTCTAATAAAGGTATAGAGGGAAAAGTTTGGAACACAATTTTCAACTCCACAGCTCTTTTAAGGATAAAAAGTAAAATTCGTATGACTTTTGTTGATGGGGAGTCCCTTGCGAGAAGGTCCCACCGCCTGAATATATTAATTATTTCAGCCGTCAATGGGCCTTACGACTGTCATACTTCAGCCGGGACTGACAGTTTAACGTACCCATCCATAACACAGGAGTGATCTGGTTAAAAACTTTTGGTAATGAGAGGGTTCGAACCCGGGATCTCTATGCTGCTACGCAAGCACTCTATCCACTAGACCACGGATCACTCCAGGCAACGAATGCTCAAATAAAGGTATAGAGGGAAAAAGTTTGTTACTCTGTAAAGTATCGTTGACTGAACTACTTACTAGTGGAACCATGTAAGATCTGATCCAGCTGGTGACAGGACAATAACGCTGGAGACACACGAGATCTGCTATCTCTTCATAGTGAATGATTTAATAGAATCAACAGTTGCCAACAGTTTGCAATTGAATAATCACATTTTCTCAAATTTTAAGCTTATTTTCAATTTTAGGTGAAAATGTCACTGGACAATAATTGAAGAGATTTTCATGCTCAATCTTTTCCACTCAAAATTTTCCGGAGACACACACACACATTCAGACCAATACCCAAAAACCACTTTTTTGGACTCAGGGGGCCTGGAAATGTATAGAAATTTAGAAATTGTTGTACCTTAATTTTTTTCGGTAAGCAATACTTTCCTTACCTGTGGTGATAAGGCAAGGAAAGTAAAAACACCAACTTAGACTTTACAATATGTTTTCTACGATAATATTACCAATATACTAGGAAACAGAAATTTAAATCTGAATAATGCCGTAAAAAAGAGCTGAAAACTATGTATTCAGAGTCAATTTTTTGTAACTCTTTATTGAGCTTTTATTGATAATTCTATTTTAGAACTAAAGACTGGTCATTACATCACGTTTAATCCCATCTATTGGAATTTCATTTCAGATTCATTGCTGTGATATCCTATAAATATCGGGGCACCGAGCTTCGCTCGTTATTTTCATTTCTTGACTAGCTTACCCGGCGAACTTCGAACCGCCAAAAAGTCAATGTATCTCAAGTCACACTTCACTTTATTTGGTGAATCATGAAATTTATCTGACAATCAATATTTTCATTTACATCTCAATACGGACTTCCTATGTGCTTAGTCATGCTGCATTTATTATCCCAAAAACATATTCTTCTCAATCAATTGGTAGTAATAATATCTATCAGTAAAGTGTGAATTAAAAAAAAGATGGTTAAATCAGTGTTTCAGAGTCGAATTCAATGTTTTCATAGTTGTTGATTATCAATAGATGGTCCAGGAAATATTTGATGTACGATGAATTACACAGAATTCCATATTCTTTCCATCTTCCATTTTAGGATTAATATAAGCTAGGCTAAATTCAAATAAATTAATTTAGTCTGTCATTCTTCAATAATGATTTATGAATGCAATATAAACAACTTTCTCTCATGAGATGAATAAATTTTTTCCAACTTTTTCCAGTTTCTCAATGATAGGGGAGGGGAGTGATAATTATTTGTATAGTTCTTTTAAGGAACTAGTATAGTTCTTCTATTATCTATAGCTGGTACCAATCAACTACACTAACTTCAACTCCAAACTACCGTTTTAATACCAGTACGCAATTTATCACAGGTTTTATATCACTGTTTATTATACAGCTGGTAACTTTAGTTGCTAAAATTATAGGTAGCCGCTCGGCCGAAAATTTCGAAAACATGGGTCTGTGAAATCGATTAATAAATAATAATTATTAGCCCCCCTATTAGAATTTCTGGTCAGAAACCATCCCCAATATTCACACAACATACAGGGTCTGTATAATAAGTAACTGGACTGACCTCAGGTAATTTTTTATTGGCAAAATATGTAATATTTTTCATCAGATATCTTCAAAGTAGTCCCTATTTATTCAATTCAATCATTCAGAATTACACAACTTAGACTATTAGAGTCGATAACACGCTAATACCGGATTTTCAAATCCCTGAACGCTCCCTGGCAGTCGGCAACCTCTATGCTGTCTAGAGCCCTCGTTGCAGCACGTTGAACGTTTTCCAGAGTCCCGAACCGCGTCCCCTTGAGTTGTATCTTGATCTTGGGGAACAAAAAGAAGTCCGGTATCCGAGCTGTAAGGAGGATGTGGCAACGTTACCCTCCACTGTTTGGCCAACTGCTCGGTGACGAACAGGCAGGTGTGCGATGGACCATTGTCGTGATGGAGGATCCACGAATCGGCAATCCCCGGACGGACTCCATGAACCCGGGCGGTTAGTCGACGGAGCACCTCTCTGTAGTACTGACGGCCAGTACTACAGAGAGATGCTCCGTCGACTAACTACCCAACATTTCAAAATTTCCTGAGGTCAGTCCGGTTATGCAGACCCTGTATTAGCAAAGATTCATGCCGTTCTGTCAAGTAGTATAAGAGTCTATAAGGAACAAACAAACAAACAAACAAACAAACAAACAAACAACAAACAAACAAACAAACAA
>NC_052505.1:93701712-93748998 GCF_014356525.2 Nilaparvata lugens
ATTGTTTATTTTCCTCTGCTATCTCTGTCAGATTGTTTCTCAGCTCATAGTTGTCCGTTAAAGCATTGTCCAGTTTATTTAGGACTCCGATTATATCCGTAATCAAGTCAATAATTGCGTCATTTGAGTATTTTTCGGCAATGTAAGAGAGTGTTCCCCTAGTACTCACAGCCAATTCAACTACATCATCATTACGAGGCCACCGTTTAAATTATCCAGGTCAGATTTAACATCGCGAATTAAGTTCTCGTGTTTCGCCGGGTCATACGTTTATTCATTTCTGATAAGGGCGTATAAGGTATGTTATGAGAGAGTACAGCTATAAGGAAGAGCAGAAAGGAAATCGGATATTGCCAAGAGAGCTATCGAGGCTGGAAGCAAAGGAAGCTCCTGAATATGGATAGGTCAATAATATTTGTTAGATTAAAAACTGCCGCTTGATTGAAAGCGAAAGGTTGACCAATGATAGAAGAGGCCGGTGTCAACTATCAATGCGTTGTCATAGCAACTGAAGGACGCTATAGTTCTGTTAAGGTGTTGACTTGAGGTTCTTGTTTACGTCCGACGGTAGATCTTGTCTTAGTATGAAAAAGAAGATAAGGAGAGTGACGTTGTAACATTGATTAATCAGTCAGCTGGTAAGCCCTCACAATAACAGAATAACGGACCAGGAGACAATACTGCTCTGAATTGTTCCCAAATTCGAAACACAGCTGACAGCGATTTCAAGAATGAACCATACAACACTTAATAATTTAACCTCACAAATGTGTCACCCTAGAGGTTGTAACGTTTCTATTGTAAATTACTCACTTCTTCAGACACTTCCTAGGTATGTAATCGTTGCACAGATATGTAATGTAACAGAACTGAGTGAATCAATAACTTATCGAATTCAATTTACACTAATTTTTAACATAATTGAGCAGAGCTAAACACAAGTTAAAATTTATGTTATGGTGTTCCTTGTTCTCCCCAATAATTCAAAATATCCCCAATAATATAAAAGGATATTTTGAATTTCATAGTTCAGCTAGAATACATCACATATAATTTCATCAATATTGAACAAATATTGTGTTGTCAGGAAAAAACAGAATATAAGCAATGGCAATATGTGAGAATAATTTCACATCTTATAGTCAGGTTTTTAATTCAGGGAGCAATTAAAGAATTTATGATTGAATGGATAGTCGTCATGTATGTAAAATTGTTCAATGTTATTCATTTCACAACAAAAATAGTACATATTGTACCTTATACATGATTTAATCACTGATAGATAGATTAATAATATATACCTATATTAATTGATTATTATTAATATTAATATATTAATTATTATTAATTATTATTATATTATATATTAATTAACTATACTATATTGATTAATTAATTATACTTTCAATACTTTTCTTTAATGATACTTTTCAAATATGTATTGCAATCGTTAATTTTTCAGAATGGACATGAAGAAAAGGCACATTGAATGGGATCTTCTTGTGCCAAAGGTGGAACTGATCGGACAGTATAAGGTTGATGGTAAAATTCATGTTCTACCAATTGCTGGAAATGGAAACGGGAGTATAACACTGAGTAAGTACGAATTTGAAAAAAATAGTAGATATGTGAGAATAATCATCAACCAAACCAATTCAAAAATGACAATCTCAACTAAACATAAGCTTAGCATGTAATTCATACATTTAAAATTCTGCTGATGTATTTGATACGTGAACTTAATCGATGAATTTAATGATACTGAATGAAAGGACTAGATATAGTCCACCATAGATTAGTTGAAAAATCGAGATAACGGTCTCGGTTATTACACCATTATCAATAACTGGTAAACAAAAAAGATTTCCAAAAAGAGATTACCAGAAAGTAATTGTGTAGCAACAGCGGTACCTCAATTTCTCAATGAATCTTTGTTCGGTAGCCGAGGCAACGAATGCTCGAAAAAGGTTAAGAGGGAACAAAAAAGTTTGGAACACAATAATTTTTTACCCCGGAGCTCTTTTAAGGATAGTAAAGGGGGTAAACATATCAAACGTCCTCATTCCCACCCACTGTCCTAAGGGGGTGTGGTGGTTTGAAAGTACCATATTTTGGTTTTTTGCACATATCTCGAATAATATGCGTCTTTTGGAAATAGTTGTCCAAAAAATTAAAGCCTAATAGTTTCATTTGAAACATTTTTCCATATCTCTTCTAGTTTTCTAGGTATGAGCTCTTGAAGGTGTCTCGTTTTTAAGGAAAACCTTTCCGGCTCCGATTTTTCATCTTTTTGGCCTTATAACTTTTTAACGATAGCCTAGATTGAAAAAATCCGTGCTAATCATGAGCTCATAGAGGATCATAATCTCTCCAATTTTATGTATCATATGATCAATTTACGCATCTCCCTACGATTGTTGCAACTGTTTTAGTGTTGAGTGTAAAATCTTCAGTTTAACAACAATAGATCAATTGACATGAAAATTTGGAGGGATCGTTCGAAACACAATATTTGACTTCGCGGATCTGTTTGGACTAGTTGAAAGGTAAACATATCAAAAGTCCTCTTCCCTACCCCTTGTGCTTAAGGGAAGAGAGTGGTTTAAAAGTTTCGTTTTCTCATTTATGACTTATACGCATGTATCTTGGAAAAAATGCGTTTCAGCGACATGACTATCTAAACAAAAATGAAGCTAGATAAATTTCCCACAAGTTTTGTTGAGTTGAGTTTTGTTATATCTTCTTTGGTTTTCGAGATATTCACTTTTAGAAGTATGAAATCTTTGAAAAGACTGTATTTCTCCCAACTTTTTGTACTCTCAGGGCTTATAACTCAACAACCTTGCGTTGAAAAAATAGGTACTTGACGATGGGTTGTAGAGCATTCAATCTCTTCAATTTGATGTATCATTTCACCTTTTTATGCTTTTCATCAATTGTTATAGCAGCTTTAGTGTTGAGTGTGGAATTCTCAATACATCTTCGAGAGTTTATTAGAAAACTATAAGAGAAATCGGAAAAATGTTTCAAATGAAACTTGTTGGCTAATTTGTAAGCTTTAATTTTTTGGACAACAATTTCCGAAAGGCACATATTATTCGAGATATGTACAAAAAACCAAAATATGGTACTTTCAAACCACTCTCACCCCCTTAGCACAGGGGGTAGGAGTGAGGACTTTTGATATGTTTAGCCCCTTACTATCCTTGAAAGAGCTGCGGGGTCAAAAATTGTGTTCCAAACTTTTCCCTCTATAATCTTTCATTGATATCTAGTATTCTCATTCAATATGAATAACTACCACAATATCAACTTCACAACTATCCAGAAAGCGAAAATTGAATTATAACTTTTGGACAAAATCACTGACTAATTCCTAAAAAATAACTTCGAATGCAGCAAAAGATAAAACTGTATTTTTTTACTGTCAAAATTTCAAAATAGATCAAATCAATTGAGATGATTAAATTCATTTGGTAGCTCTATTAGAAGATATAACTTTCAAGCTCACCTAATATGAAATTTTCAATCTTTTTCAGTTAACCCAAATGTAACTTTCATTGTTGATTTCAATAAAGAGAAGAGAAATGGCAAGGATTATATCAAAATTATGTCACACAGAATCAAGTTCGACTGTTCAAGAGTGTATTTCAAGCTCGATCATCTGTTCACAGAGATAAACTTCTTGGTGAGTTCCTTAATACTCTATACTCTATATTCCACTCATTGCTGTGGAGAGAGACTCAAAAGTCCCTACTCACATAATAGATTTTGAATTACAGAGGTGCATAGATTCTCGTCTATGTCTATGAAGGCTAAGTCAGACAGATTGAAATCACACCACAGCCCAAACTACTGAGCCTAAATCTTGAAATTTTGCACAATTGTTTATGGTAGCCTCAAGACATCCACTAAGAAAGAATTTTCAAAAATTTGCCCCACTGAGGGAGCTGGGGCCCCCCAAATATATTATACTTTTTACCGCTCATTGCACAGCAAAGTCATGAGTAACTTTTTGTTCAGCTACGAAAAAAATTAGATCTATGCAGAAATATTCCGATCAGGAGCACAGGGGGGTCCAAGAGAGGGCATCCTTCGAAAATTTTGATGTAAAATCACACTACAGCTCAAACTAATTGGCCTACTGACTTGGAACTTTGCACAAATATTCTTCAAACATGATAGACGCGCACTAAGAACGGATTTTTGAGATATTTTGCCTCTAAGGGTTTCAAAGGATGAAAAAGGATCCTATTAAGTAAGCTTATGAACATGGTAAGGTTAACGCCATATGGAACTGAGATACATATCCTTCTATACATAGCTACAGAATAATTCTTAGAGTTATCAAACTCTAAGAAGTAAGATCACGGTTTGTAATTTCATATCATGACTAGCAGGGCACCCGTGCTTCGCTACGGGAATTAAAAGATAAGATTATTTTTGTGAAGTACTTATAATCTAAATTGTTGTAATAGTTTTTGGGATTATGCCACAACTTTATATGAAAATTATTGGGTCAAATCATTTGAATAATTATTAATTGATGTGTTTGAAGTGCTCTGCAGAATAGTGGACTAATTGCAGCGAATTTTGTGGAATATTGGGCGGGGCTCAAGAGTCGATCTCGACTTTATTCATTGGCAATTAATATTTCCCGTTGACAGTTATCAGGTTATTTTCGCTTTTGTTTGATGCAATTGAAAATTGAATTCCAAATTAAGTTTATTTGAATTTGTTGACTCTGGCATCCATGGATCTCTTGCTTACTCTGGAATTTTTTGGCATAGCATATCGCTTACTTTTCGCTTTCACTAATTCAAAAGTGTGAAAGCAGCCAATCCACTGATTCTTACATGGAAGTCCATTCATACATAAGAGTCCATTCATAATAGTTGATATAACATCTATTGTGGCTGATTTCTCATGTTCCAAACTTTACTATCATAAAATATTGAAGTTGGGTCATTTTAATGTGAATTTGCATAGATCTGAATAGAGTTTATTCAATCACTTTGATTATTGACTACCATTATATGATTTCTTTCTTCAATCTTCGCTTGAAACCAAAAGCTTAGAGATGAACATTTGGATGTAAATTAACATGTAACTCAATTCAATTTCTACCCAAATTGACAACTTTTGTATTTACTTGTGATCTATCAATATCAATACATTTGTCTTGTGTCATGTAATGACAGTCATCATGAAAGGAAATAGGAGCAGCTGATGGAATATTATTATGTTTTTTCCGATTTAGTCTTTAGCTGATTTTGAAACATGAACATATCAGGCCCAGTAGCACTGTTAGATTTCGTCTCATATTTTAGCCAGTATTATGGTCGTCCATCTTGTTTTTGTAATATTTGAATCTACCGCTGCTACAGCCCCTGGACAACATTTAACTTGTCATGCGATCTCTGACGTCACAGTTTCATTGATCGCTTGATCGATAGTAGAGCTAGTTGTCGTCTGCTTCTTTCAGTGTTGAATTAGTCTATAAGTATTTTGAATTGTAATTTCATTGTTTTTGAACCTCCATTGGTATATTTCAACATTCACATCAACCTCAACACCATTAGTTTGCTTAATATCGATTTTTCACTTATTTTCACTTAATTATATTTTCACTTCATTCGACGAGTTTGTGCGCATCACTGCCGATCACGTCATGTTTCCGCTACGGGTAGTTCCTGCTTCTTCACCAGCCAGCAAGACAGCGTCTCTCTCTTTAGACAGCCATACAATGTAACATCTTCGTTTAACGCGTCCATCTTAGGAAAACTTTATCCATTTTCATCAATCATTATGTCCTAGTTTGTGTGCTTATTTGATAACCATTCAACGCATTTATCATCAGTGAACGTCTTTCAACCATAATTCCTATGATTTTAACATACTTTTCGGGACTTTTCTACTGAGCGTTTTTTTTGCAAATCATGCCATGCTTTCTGCGTACCACTTTTCATTATCATCATATTAGTGTTATGAACTGTAAGTAATTTCAACATTCTTTTCCACCATGAATTCTACATGAACTTTTAACATTCTCACATGAACTTTTGATTCATATTTATCACTTCAATTTACTGAGCATCAGTACACATTATTTAGCGGTTTCATTCATTCATCTTGTATGCTTGTAGGAGATACATTTCAACTTGGGAAGTTTGTGCAAGTGCAGCTTACCTTATTCAACATTTCAACTCGGGAAATTTCTGCAAGTGCAGTTTGCCCTTCATCGTCAACCGCTACTCCTTTTTAGCTACTCAGTCTTAGCTTCTCATCATTTATTTAGTCGAACATTGTCAATCTCAATTCTTACTGATGCCAGTGATTTCATTTGTCAAGAACATTTTATCTCGTTATTCAAAATTTTTCACTTCAATTACATCAACTTAGGACATAACCTCAAACATGTATTCTACTTAATTCAGGTGGAACATTTTCCAATTAACATCAATCAGTGAAACTCATTCAATTTGTGAAGTCCCATTCGTCATATATTCATTACCAACTTTAATATCGGAACAGTCTCAACTTCAATATCTCAACTTATCAAGTCAAGTTCTCTTCCGCATGGTCACCGTTTATCATGATATAGTCAAGATATCAACATCATTCAACTTCTATCAGCCCAGCAGCTGTCTGCAACTACAATGTACTTGACAGGAGTCAAGTTTCATCCACGGATTTTGAGTCACCGTAGGGCTATCACTTCGCAACACATCACTTAATTTTTCAGGGAAGTCTTATTCTAATATTTACATTTTGTATTTACCCTTTCAGAGGCACTGTGTTTACTGGTAGTCTTCATCCATCAATTTGGTTCTTGATTAACATCTTATTCCTAATATTACTATTAAATACCATCAATCATCAATTTTATCTATATTATTATTACTTATGTGATCTACATATGGTATATTCCTATGTAATTTGACATGCATTGAGCTGTCATTTCCCAGCCCGCTTATGTCATACAATATGCTGAGCTTCGTCCTTTTCAATATTGTACTTGGTATTTTTCAACCTTTTCTATTTTAATTATTAATCGAACCTTCAGTTCTGGACAGACTTTCTGCTCTTTCTGCGTACACTATAGCCAAGTTGCTATAGTTGTCCTCTTTCAGTGTTACAAAGTCAACAGCTTGAAAGCTTCAGGTATGATTGGATTCTACCTAAACTGAATTCCTAGTTATCATTATTGAAATTACGTAATTGTTCATAGTCATATAGATTTTTGTACTTTCATACCTTTAGAATTGTTAAGGATTTGCAGGACTATTTTTAGGAATTTCATCTCTCGACTGACTTTGTTAGTCAGGTTAGGATTCTCATCATTACTATCATTTTCAAGTATTTTAAATTTTATTCAATTAAACATTGCTAAATTGTACGTCCAATTCAATCATTACTCAACGTCATTATTGTTCTGTTATTAGTTTCAGCATCAATATATTCTATTGTGTATTTCAGCATTAATAGTGATATTCCAAATTCATCCTTGTATTATTCAATCTTTTACGCTCACAGAGGTAACGTCATTTTGAAACATTGTATCACTAATCTTAAACGTACTAGCAAAAAGCCTAGGTACAATAAACAACTTAAGTGCTTTTTCTAATCTTTTTATTTCAATTACAATTACATTAATTGAAGCATTCCAATAGTTACATACAAATACAGCATTACATATGGATAATAAGAAATTTAGTATCTATCACTCTTCAATTATTGTTATCATTATTGCACTACTTTTGTGCATTCTACTTGTGCTCAGACGCACATTAAACCAGAGGTATTTTTCGGAGGGACACAATCAAGGTATGTAAATCCGCTCGTAGCAAATAATGGAGAGCTGTCAGTGCCTAGATCAGATATAAATCTCATCTATACACTTTCACACAGTCCACTACTTTGCAGATCGGCCTTACAACCCGATCTACTGACAGTTAACAAGCACAAAAACCTGATCAATTTCAATCATGATTGAATTTCATGAGAATTAATTAGAGCATGGTATTTTTTCAATAGAAGGTTTCTCTGATTGGTTCTCGTGGTATTTAGTTTCTAAATATCAAATTAACTGATTAGGAAGTAACAGACAAAGCAACTGGCTTTCTCAAGGCCATGGCTGCGTACATAGAGCAACAGAGGTACCAATAAAACAGAGAAGCTGAAGAAATTAGTCGCATTTCTATCACCTCAATGAACATTACATTAAACTACCAGATGTTTGGAGAGATCGATTTCAAATTTCTTTTCCTATCATCCGGTCACTCTCTGAACCCATTCTTCCAGATTTTCCATGAATACTACAATGTTTTAAAATAAAGGTCGCCAATTTTGGTAACTCAACTACAGTTATTATAATCTGTTTCATTTGCTCACACTCTCTTACGTTTTCAACAGACTATGGGAAACCTTTTCATGATCAACTGCATCTTAAGGGACCAATAATCCTTTCTCAAGGAACATCAGCGAATTATCTCAGAGTTGAGACCTGTTCCAAAATGATGTCTTTGTCGCAAACCCATTATATTCCTGATTCAATCAAAATCATTAGAGCCATTTTCGAGACCGTCTGACATTCATACATATTGAAACATATTAAAATTCGATAGGCAAGCAAAATCGCTAGTTGGAAGAATTTTATAGGTCTGAAGTAAAACAGCTATTCTATTATCGCCAAATGCGATAACAACAAATGAAAGATTAGATAATAATGGGTACCATGGCTAAAATTAGAACAGCCAAATAGAGAAGAATTCTATTTGCTACTTATTATATTATGAAATGTATTGGAAAATTTGAGGTTAGGCTTAAAATACCTACTGATTGGCGACCTAATAATCGATCAAGTCTTGTAGGTAATGTGAAATTTAGCCAGACACCTTGGCAAAAATTTGTTGTGAACAAATAGTATTCAACTATAGGATTTTGGAAAGCACATGGCTAATTGATGTAGAGGGAGAAACAACTTATAATTCCAAAAATATTTATTATCTGTAATGAACATACATAAACACCAAATAAAAATAAATTAGAATATTAAGGAAGAGGATATTCATAGGCGCATGGATCATTAGTGAATTCGCATGAACCAATCAAATTACAGTAATCGATGGGCGCAATAGAGAGCCGATTCAAATGTATAAATAAATATTTTTATAAATGATAAGAATTGTAAATTATCACTACTCAGTTTATGTATCGGATATGGTCCGAGGAATTATTAAATGTTATACCTAAGATATAGTAATAATTCGTAGATTGGCACAGACTATTTGATCCTTTTAATGGCGTAGTAGTGAAACATTTAAATATATGAAATTGTAAGTTCGAAAGGGGATTGTAGAAAATAAGGGTAGGACCTGCCCACTGCCTGCCAGATGCCACTATGGAACGACACTAAATTTTGTAGAGCACAAGACCCTTTGTTTAATGTACTTTTGAAAGACTTAAAGTTTAAATTCATTAATTAATTTTTTATAAGACTTAGTGATGCTGCATTAAAGTGAAAGTCATTAAATATTTATTTATTCCTTGGAGAGGACGACTTTGGCCACCAGAAATCCAGGACGACCAGGAAATTCGGATCAAGTAAAGTGGTGAGGAATCCGACATAAAAATCATTTGACGATTGATTGCCTCTATATTAAATATTTAAATTCAAACAACACTTTACAATAAAACTTTCTTCAATTGAAGATTATCTTTGTCTAAGAGACCAAATTTAACTACATTTACGTCTTTAAGAGACAAAAATTTAACTACATTTACGTCTTTAAGAGACCAAAATTTTGAGGACATGTTGAATTCCGATGGGAAAGATCAAGTACATCTTGTAGTTGTCGTCGCGATGTCCGGAGTCCCTGGTGGAGATGGATGAAGGGTGAAGATGATGGTCGTCCTCCAGGGATGTTCGGCGTCGCGGTGACAGATCCAAAAGGGAGCTAGGTTGTCTCTCCTCATCAGCGTCCATGACGTACAATTCATGCAGGTGAACGGGCTAGAGTCAAGAAAACTTCAATTAATCTTGCCATGCCTGATTTAATAGGTTTATACTATAGAATAACACTACAATTTGAAATAATAGAAAAATACAAACAGCTTCAATAAACATTGGCAGCTAAAATCGAACAACAGAAACAACAATATCATGTTACTTTGTTGACATTCTTCATCTGATTCGGGGGCGCATTACTATCCCCGTTTAGATAGCAATACGTCACAAAACCAAACAAGATCAGTCATAAAATAACCAATCAATTTCAACATGAAATTACTCAAGAAAGAAAAAAAACCGTTGAACCCAAATTTCGTCGATAGTAACCCATATAACCCATTTCATAATAATTTTGAATCCCCACTTTTTATTGACATTCTCGAATGAACCTTTGTTTCACTACACTGCACTTTCGTTGGTTTGTACGTTGCTTTATCGTCGGGGTTACAGTACCTTGTTTTTGGCGGTGAGCTTTTACCGGTTGAATTTGGCTTGACGGCGACGTCCTCTTACGTCCCTAGACCTGTCGTCTGAACGGGTGTCTTGAAGCGGTTTTACATAAAGTTGCGGAACCAAAGGGGTGGTAGTACAAGAAGTTGGTTTGGGGACACACATGAACCGCTGTAAATAAATGTATTACAGCATTAATTTCTAACTCTTCCTACAATTCATCAAAGGCTAAAACAGGAGTTATCTATTGATTACAATTAATTAAATTCTCTCATTAAATCCCCATTTTATATAGATTTTTATCTTTAAACTACTGATTCTTTTTATCAGAATTAATGGATCTTTCTTCACAAATAATTCAAATTGAAATGATGCTAACTTATATGATATTTTTCGTTTGGTTTGCGAAATCAAATATAATTTTTCATATAGTAGCTCGGCTAGTATTGTTGGAAACTTGTGCGCCAGCCAACATTTATTTTATTTATTATTTATGAACTATAGGACGCAATCCAAGTGTAAATAACGGGCATTCGCCCAAAACTGCTCAGAACTTAATTAAAAATGAACATTCCAGAGTTTATGATTGATTTACCTACAAATACAAGTCCAAAAACTAGTATCAACTGAAATTATGAATTTATCACCTAATAAAACAAGACACTTTATAACACAATAAAAGAAAAAAATATTGAAAATTTCACTTTAAGGAAAGATAATGTTTGCCTTATAAGATTCATCTTGTGGAATTTTACCTTTAATTAAATAAAATTAGTAGACACATAGAAATAATTTAAATTGTATTAAAATTTGAACATTCATTAATATTAATTTCCTGGAGAAGAAAAACTTTCTTCTTCATCTATTAAGATTTCTATCATAAAAAATTTACTAAATCATTCAAAAGCCTTAATGACATAAGAAAACAGAGTCTGAAAAATATAAATTAAAAAATGTCATAAACTCAATATGAACATAATCTTAAAAGTTTCATTCCAATTTAAAGGCTATCTTCCTGACTTTCAGCAATACTCTACGATAATATATCTCCAGAAACAATAACTCAAATGTAACGTAACTGAAAACTTTCTATACTTCTGTAGAAAAAAATTTATAAGTATCTTCCATCACTAATAAAATCAAAAGGATTATTCTCAATCAATATTATTAACTTGAAAAATAACAGGCTTAATTGATAAAATCTTTTGATTGAAGTTTCACTTAATTAATTTCCCTAAATTATATTTTAACCTTAGTTTACGTACCTTAGCGGTTATTTGAAGAAACAATTATTCGTACATGATGAAGAAACACAATTAAACCTTTCAGGACATGGCACTACTAGTAAATTTAAACTTTAATAAAAATAAAACTAGCTCCTACATTAACTACTGAAATAAACTTATAAACCTGCCCAAAAAGGGCGAAACATAGTGACTACATCTTTACTCTCGTAGTGCTCCTAGCAAAGTGTCCTCCGAACGTAATCTGGTCTCTCGACTGGGGAATCCCCACTACTGTATTTAGAAACAGGTCTCCTATTGGGCGAATGGAATCAATTTGACCAATCGTCGCGTGGCTTCTACAGCCTTTGGACCAAATAGTAACTGCAAAATCGGTAGTTTGTTATAATTTCAATGCTTGCTGTTTTCCAACTTATCGCATTTTATGTCGCGACAAGAAGGCTAAGTTTTAGAGATAATTCCATAATCTACATTCCTCGACGACTCGGAGCCACAATTTTTAAATATCTATCATGGGAAACTCGAAGTCATGGCCGTTCATAATAGAGAGAGAAAATAATTTATTTCGCTAACTCACTTACAATAATGGCTCTAGTCTATTGCGTATTAAATTTACTATTATAACTTGGGAAAAGGCCTGAATTAAAGAGAGTGCCCGGCACACTCCCCTTCCTTCCGGTGTGAAACACGCAAAAAGAAATCTAATCAGGATATGTTACCATAGAGGCATTCTGTATGATTTGGAGAGTCGAATTTCTGGATTGATAGTAGGATCCAATTTGAAGCGGGCCCTCTTCAAAAGAAATCTCTTTAATCATTCCGAAATTCAGCAAAATGTATAACTAATTGAGATTTGTGGCAAGAGTCTTTAAAACTGTGGCAAGAGTCAGGACAAAACAATATGGACGTGTCCACCTTTTAAGTAGGTACTAAAGACGGACCGAGTATAATAATCTTGAATACTTCAATCACTTTATTGAGTCCCTGGTTATTTTCTTGGCAAACTCTAACAAGGGAAAACGTTTAAAAGACATCATAGTTTTAATTGGTTCTATGTTACTCTGCTGTTGTAAAATATGAAGTACGTTTGATCATAATAGTAAAGGATGAAACTTTTTCACTCAGCTGAATGTATTGAAATCTAACTATCATTACTATAGAGTTGAGAGTGCAACATATTTTTAACAATATAAAGCAATTCAATAGGCAATACTATTCTACATCGACTACGATTCAAAGATAACAATGATTGAAATTGCATTATTAGATCAACGCGAGAGCTATATGACACAAGCGCGATTTTGCATTCCACAATCATGAGAAAAACACTTTTCATTATAATATTCCAGTAGGAAACCTCTACCACAGAACGCTAGTCAAAACAAAACTATGATCGAGTGCCAGGCTATCGACAATAATAATTCTGTATTTATTTTATCTCAAACTCAAAGTACGTGACATTTTCTCTAAACACTGGAAGCATACTTTTCATCGCATGATTTAATAATATGAAAATTCAACTCGATCAACTAGCTTGGGACTGCTAATGCTTGACTTCTGATTATCAACATTATGAAATTTACCAATACATTAACACATTAATAGACTACTATTACACTATTACTGATTCTCAAGTTCACTGACATTTCAACCTTACTGGAGCCTCACATAATTATTCTCAACAATAAACTTCATATCCAACTAGTTTCAATTACTCTACTAGATCTCAAAATATCTCAACTTATTCACATGGAAAACTTGATTGCAATTTTACTATTCATCATTAAAAAATTTATCATTTCATTAAAGATTTTCCTATTTTTTTTTTATTTATTAATTCTTTTGACTACTTATCTCTAAAGGGTCCTACTACTGTTAATTACCTCAATTTAATTTTCCCAACAAAAATTCTATTTCCTTTTTGACACGAATTTTCCTACATATTTCTACTTTATATCCCCATTAAATTTTAATCAACCTTTCAACTCTCAACTACAGAATAATTTAAACTCATGCTTAACTCAAGAGATTTTCCCTTTTCATTTCAAATTCAACTAGAAGAATTTCACTGTTAATTTTATTTTAATTTAACCCGTTCATTAGTGTTCCAATATTTATTTCTACTTTCACTGATAACCATTTTAACATTACCTAGGTACTCGAAAAAGTTTCTCTGTTATTTTATTTGTATACCTTAACTAATCACTTTAAATATTCATTGTCTAAAACCTTCAATTTTCGTTACCATACCAAATTTCTAAGCAACTTTAAACTCAATAATACCTTTTTTTACTAATTATTACTTGTGTTTTTGCGGCTGACTTTCCTACCAAACATTAACGAACCTTTTGACTGGGCTTCCCTAAACTGCATTACGCTGATTGTTTTCCTTACAATCACTACGAAGACTCACTAAATATTCTAGATTTCGGTTTACGTTATTCTACTGACGAGCCCCATAACTCTCGAATGAACCAGACCGTTTACTAGATACAAAAAAATCTTAGCTCACACCATCTTCGGTGCCTTTCGCTAAAATTATACAATTCCACCGTACAAATTTGCAAGGTTAGTCACAGCTAAATTCCTTGATTTGTTACATGGACAACTTTCGGGCAGTGCTCCGTTCTCTCTGGACACGGACCTACACTCGCGCCGATTACCTAAATTCAACAACAACACACACAGGCAGGACATCCCCTTGTCCTCCTCTAAATCTTGAGTCTCAACTAAACAAAAAAAATTCCCCACAGTCTACAGGAAACGTCACCAACACAACGGATCTTTACACTATCACTACGCATGCCTACCGCAAAAATCACACCTAAAAAAAAATATTTCCAATAATAAAACTGATTCACCTTTTCGAGAATAAACATTACTGATAAAGGGACTTAACAACCTCATCTGAATCAACTTATTTTCATACAAATTCCCAAGGATTTGATCATCGTTTCAACTTTAATCTACAATACCCAATTATTTAGTTTAAACATCTCAAGGCCAAAACTACTCATCAACTTTTCAAAACTACATATCAACAATAACTAATAAAACAGTTTCCTATTTATTCTCTGATTACCTTCGATCTACCTAAACTTATCAAAAAAATTTCCTATTTTCCTCAAACATTCTCCCATAATAATTTCCGAATTTTCCTAATTTACTTGGGTTGACCTTTAAAATCTCAATATTCACTTTCACTACTACTATAATGATATTCAACTACCAGACGTGAGACCAGAATACGTACGTTGACATTACAATAATTTCTATCATCATTCACGGAATTACAGAATACAAAAAATTTATTCAGCACTTAGAATCAGTTTTTTCTCACATGTCCTAGTTTCTTCTACTCATTTTTATTCTAACGTTAAACCTTTAATTTCTCAATGATCAATTTCAATATGAAGTTTCAGAATACTTTCAACTTAAGCATCAATGATACCTAACTTTATCTTTAAGCACTTCAAAAGATTTTCATTTTAATGGTTTAACATAACTGAATAACTTTCCTGTTTCATCTACAATTATTTAAACTTCAGAAAAATTGGAGTAGCAACTATAAATTATTCATTCAACTCCAAACCCAAAATATTGACAGTTAACACGTTCACAGAATGAATTATTAAGTATAGACTCAGAAAAATTGATCTAGTATTATTAGAGTAAGTTATGAAAAATTTAATTTTTTAGAAAATTTGAATTCCAGAGATTTAAATATCTCTAGACAGCAGAGTGGCGCAGTTGTGTGCCTAAGAAGATAATTTTGAATAAAATTTAGAATTTAGAAATAGGCCGACACATCTAGAAAATACCTGAGTCTATACCTAATTCATGCAGGTGAACGGGCTAGAGTCAAGAAAACTTCAATTAATCTTGCCATGCCTGATTTAATAGGTTTATACTATAGAATAACACTACAATTTGAAATAATAGAAAAATACAAACAGCTTCAATAAACATTGGCAGCTAAAATCGAACAACAGAAACAACAATATCATGTTACTTTGTTGACATTCTTCATCTGATTCGGGGGCGCATTACTATCCCCGTTTAGATAGCAATACGTCACAAAACCAAACAAGATCAGTCATAAAATAACCAATCAATTTCAACATGAAATTACTCAAGAAAGAAAAAACCCGTTGAACCCAAATTTCGTCGATAGTAACCCATATAACCCATTTCATAATAATTTTGAATCCCCACTTTTTATTGACATTCTCGAATGAACCTTTGTTTCACTACACTGCACTTTCGTTGGTTTGTACGTTGCTTTATCGTCGGGGTTACAGTACCTTGTTTTTGGCGGTGAGCTTTTACCGGTTGAATTTGGCTTGACGGCGACGTCCTCTTACGTCCCTAGACCTGTCGTCTGAACGGGTGTCTTGAAGCGGTTTTACATAAAGTTGCGGAACCAAAGGGGTGGTAGTACAAGAAGTTGGTTTGGGGACACACATGAACCGCTGTAAATAATGTATTACAGCATTAATTTCTAACTCTTCCTACAATTCATCAAAAGCTAAAACAGGAGTTATCTATTGATTACAATTAATTAAATTCTCTCATTCTTTGAATCCTCATTTTATATAGATTTTTATCTTTAAACTACTGATTCTTTTTATCAGAATTAATGGATCTTTCTTCACAAATAATTCAAATTGAAATGATGCTAACTTATATGATATTTTTCGTTTGGTTTGCGAAATCAAATATAATTTTTCATATAGTAGCTCGGCTAGTATTGTTGGAAACTTGTGCGCCAGCCAACATTTATTTTATTTATTATTTATGAACTATAGGACGCAATCCAAGTGTAAATAACGGGCATTCGCCCAAAACTGCTCAGAACCTTAATTAAAAATGAACATTCCAGAGTTTATGATTTGATTTACCTACAAATACAAGTCCAAAAACTAGTATCAACTGAAATTATGAATTTATCACCTAATAAAACAAGACACTTTATAACACAATAAAAGAAAAAAATATTGAAAATTTCACTTTAAGGAAAGATAATGTTTGCCTTATAAGATTCATCTTGTGGAATTTTACCTTTAATTAAATAAAATTAGTAGACACATAGAAAATAATTTAAATTGTATTAAAATTTGAACATTCATTAATATTAATTTCCTGGAGAAGAAAAACTTTCTTCTTCATCTATTAAGATTTCTATCATAAAAAATTTACTAAATCATTCAAAAGCCTTAATGACATAAGAAAACAGAGTCTGAAAAATATAAATTAAAAATGTCATAAACTCAATATGAACAATTCTTAAAAGTTTCATTCCAATTTAAAGGCTATCTTCCTGACTTTCAGCAATACTCTACGATAATATATCTCCAGAAACAATAACTCAAATGTAACGTAACTGAAAACTTTCTATACTTCTGTAGAAAAAAATTATAAGTATCTTCCATCACTAATAAAATCAAAAGGATTATTCTCAATCAATATTATTAACTTGAAAAATAACAGGCTTTGTTGATAAAATCTTTTGATTGAAGTTTCACTTAATTAATTTCCCTAAATTATATTTTAACCTTAGTTTACGTACCTTAGCGGTTATTTGAAGAAACAATTATTCGTACATGATGAAGAAACACAATTAAACCTTTCAGGACATGGCACTACTAGTAAATTTAAACATTAATAAAAAATAAAACTAGCTCCTACATTAACTACTGAAATAAACTTATAAACCTGCCCAAAAAGGGCGAAACATAGTGACTACATCTTTACTCTCGTAGTGCTCCTAGCAAAGTGTCCTCCGAACGTAATCTGGTCTCTCGACTGGGGAATCCCCACTACTGTATTTAGAAACAGGTCTCCTATTGGGCGAATGGAATCAATTTGACCAATCGTCGCGTGGCTTCTACAGCCTTTGGACCAAATAGTAACTGCAAAATCGGTAGTTTGTTATAATTTCAATGCTTGCTGTTTTCCAACTTATCGCATTTTATGTCGCGACAAGAAGGCTAAGTTTTAGAGATAATTCCATAATCTACATTCCTCGACGACTCGGAGCCACAATTTTTAAATATCTATCATGGGAAACTCGAAGTCATGGCCGTTCATAATAGAGAGAGAAAATAATTTATTTCGCTAACTCACTTACAATAATGGCTCTAGTCTATTGCGTATTAAATTTACTATTATAACTTGGGAAAAGGCCTGAATTAAAGAGAGTGCCCGGCACACTCCCCTTCCTTCCGGTGTGAAACACGCAAAAAGAAATCTAATCAGGATATGTTACCATAGAGGCATTCTGTATGATTTGGAGAGTCGAATTTCTGGATTGATAGTAGGATCCAATTTGAAGCGGGCCCTCTTCAAAAGAAATCTCTTTAATCATTCCGAAATTCAGCAAAATGTATATCTAATTGAGATTTGTGGCAAGAGTCTTTAAAACTGTGGCAAGAGTCAGGACAAAACAATATGGGCGTGTCCACCTTTTTAGGTAGGCACTAAAGACGGACTGAGTATAATAATCTTGAATACTTCTATCACTTTATTGAGTCCCTGGTTATTTTCTTGGCAAAATCTAACAAGGGAAAACGTTTAAAAGACATCATAGTTTCAATTGGTCCTATGTTACTCTGCTTTTGTAAAATATAGAGTACGTTGATTATAATAGTAAAGGATGAAACTTTTTCACTCTGCTGAATGTATTGAAATCTAATTATCATTACTATAGAGTTGAGAGTGCAACATATTTTTAACAATATAAAGCAATTCAATAGGCAATACTATTCTACATCGACTACGATTATAAGATAACAATGATTGAAATTGCATTATTAGATCAACGTGAGAGCTATATGACACAAGCGCAATTTTGCATTCCACAATCATGAGAAAAACACTTTTCATTATAATATTCCAGTTGGAAACCTCTACCACAGAACGCTAGTCAAAACAAAACTATGATATCGGGTGCCAGGCTTTAATCGACAATAATAATTCTGTATTTTGCTTCTCACTAGAGTATTGTCATTTTCTCACTGCCTACAACTTCAACTAGATAAATTGACTTGACAGCGATCATGGTTATTTATCTCAAACTCAAAGTACGTGACATTTTCTCTAAACACTGGAAGAATAGACTACTATTACACTATTACTGATTTACAAGTGCACTGACATTTCCAACCTTACTGTAGCCTCACATATTTCTCAACAATAAACTTCATATCCAACTAGTTTCAATTACTCTACTAGATCTCAAAATATCCCAACTCATTCACATGGAAAACTTGATTACAATTTTACTATTCATCATTAAAAAAATTTATCATTTCATTAAAGATTTTCCTATTTTTTTTTATTTATTAATACCTTTGGACTACTTAACTCAAAAGGGTCCTACTACTGTTAATTACCTCAATTTAATTTTCCCAACGAAAATTCTATTTCCTTTTTGACACGAATTTTCCTACATATTTCTACTTTCATATCCCCAATTAAATTTTCAATCAACCTTTCAACTCTCAACTACAGAATAATTTAAACTCATGCTTAACTCAAGAGATTTTCCCTTTTCATTTCAAATTCAACTAGAAGAATTTCACTGTTAATCTTATTTTAATTTAACCCGTTCATTAGTGTTCCAATATTTATTTCTACTTTCACTGATAACCATTTTAACATTACCTAGGTACTCGAAAAAGTTTCTCTGTTATTTTATTTGTATACCTTAACTAATCACTTTAAATATTCATTGTCTAAAACCTTCAATTTTCGTTACCATACCAAATTTATAAGCAACTTTAAACTCAATAATACCTTTTTTTACTAATTATTACTTGTGTTTTTGCGGCTGACTTTCCTACCAAACATTAACGAACCTTTTGACTGGGCTTCCCTAAACTGCATTACGCTGATTGTTTTCCTTACAATCACTACGAAGACTCACTAAATATTCTAGATTTCGGTTTACGTTATTCTACTGACGAGCCCCATAACTCTCGAATGAACCAGACCGTTTACTAGATACAAAAAAATCTTAGCTCACACCATCTTCGGTGCCTTTCGCTAAAATTATACAATTCCACCGTACAAATTTGCAAGGTTAGTCACAGCTAGATTCCTTGATTTGTTACATGGACAACTTTCGGGCAGTGCTCCGTTCTCTCTGGACACGGACCTACACTCGCGCCGATTACCTAAATTCAACAACAACACACATAGGCAGGACATCCCCGTGTCCTCCTCTAAATCTTGAGTCTCAACTAAACAAAAAAAAATTCCCCACAGTCTACAGGAAACGTCATCAGCACAACGGATCTTTACACTATCACTACGCATGCCTACCGCAAAAATCACACCTAAAAAAAAAATATTTCCAATAATAAAACTGATTCACCTTTTCGGGAATAAACATTACTGATAAAGGGACTTAACAACCTCATCTGAATCGACTTATTTTTATACAAATTCCCAAGGATTTGATCATCGTTTCAACTTTAACCTACAATACCCAATTATTTAGTTTAAACATCTCAAGGCCAAAACTATTCATCAACTTTTCAAAACTACATATCAACAATAACTAATAAAACAGTTTCCTATTTATTCTCTGATTACCTTCGATCTACCTAAACTTATCAAAAAAAATTTCCTATTTTCCTCAAACATTCTCCCATAATAATTTCTGAATTTTCCTAATTTACTTGGGTTGACCTTTAAAATCTCAATATTCACTTTCACTACTACTATACTGATATTCAACTACCAGACGTGAGACCAGAATACGTACGTTGACATTACAATAATTTCTATCATCATTCACGGAATTACAGAATACAAAAAATTTATTCAGCACTTAGAATCAGTTTTTTCTCACATGTCCTAGTTTCTTCTACTCATTTTTATTCTAACGTTAAACCTTTAATTTCTTAATGATCAATTTCAATATGAAGTTTCAGAATACTTTCAACTTAAGCTTCAATAATACCTGACTTTATCTTCAAGCGCTTCAAAATATTTTCACTTTAATGGATTTACTGAACTGAATAACATTCCTATTTCATCTACAATTATTTAAACTTCAGAAAAATTGGAGTAGCAACTATAAATTATTCATTCAACTCCAAACCCAAAATATTGACAGTTAACACGTTCACAGAATGAATTATTAAGTATAGACTCAGAAAAATTGATCTAGTATTATTAGAGTAAGTTATGAAAAATTTAATTTTTTAGAAAATTTGAATTCCAGAGATTTAAATGTCTCTAGACAGCAGAGTGGCACAGTTGTATGCCTTTCGCTAAACATTCAGCAGCAGTGGCGCAGTTGTGTGCCTAAGAAGATAATTTTGAATAAAATTTAGAATTTAGAAATAGGCCGGCACATCTAGAAAATACCTGAGTCTATACCTAATTCATGCAGGTGAACGGGCTAGAGTCAAGAAAACTTCAATTAATCTTGCCATGCCTGATTTAATAGGTTTATACTATAGAATAACACTACAATTTGAAATAATAGAAAAATACAAACAGCTTCAATAAACATTGGCAGCTAAAATCGAACAACAGAAACAACAATATCATGTTACTTTGTTGACATTCTTCATCTGATTCGGGGGCGCATTACTATCCCCGTTTAGATACAATACGTCACAAAACCAAACAAGATCAGTCATAAAATAACCAATCAATTTCAACATGAATTACTCAAGAAAGAAAAAACCCGTTGAACCCAATTTCGTCGATAGTAACCCATATAACCCATTTCATAATAATTTTGAATCCCCACTTTTTATTGACATTCTCGAATGAACCTTTGTTTCACTACACTGCACTTTCGTTGGTTTGTACGTTGCTTTATCGTCGGGGTTACAGTACCTTGTTTTTGGCGGTGAGCTTTTACCGGTTGAATTTGGCTTGACGGCGACGTCCTCTTACGTCCCTAGACCTGTCGTCTGAACGGGTGTCTTGAAGCGGTTTTACATAAAGTTGCGGAACCAAAGGGGTGGTAGTACAAGAAGTTGGTTTGGGGACACACATGAACCGCTGTAAATAAATGTATTACAGCATTAATTTCTAACTCTTCCTACAATTCATCAAAAGCTAAAACAGGAGTTATCTATTAAATTCTCTCATTCTATTTGAATCCTCATTTTATATAGATTTTTATCTTTAAACTACTGATTCTTTTTATCAGAATTAATGGATCTTTCTTCACAAATAATTCAAATTGAAAGGATGCTAACTTATATGATATTTTTCGTTTGGTTTGCGAAATCAAATATAATTTTTCATATAGTAGCTCGGCTAGTATTGTTGGAAACTTGTGCGCCAGCCAACATTTATTTTATTTATTATTTATGAACTATAGGACGCAATCCGAGTGTAAATAACGGGCATTCGCCCAAAACTGCTCAGAACCTTAATTAAAAATGAACATTCCAGAGTTTATGATTTGATTTACCTACAAATACAAGTCCAAAAACTAGTATCAACTGAAATTATGAATTTATCACCTAATAAAACAAGACACTTTATAACACAATAAAAGAAAAAAATATTGAAAATTTCACTTTAAGGAAAGATAATGTTTGCCTTATAAGATTCATCTTGTGGAATTTTTACCTTTAATTAAATAAAATTAGTAAACACATAGGAAGTAATTTAAATTGTATTAAAATTTGAACATTCATTAATATTAATTTCCTGGAAAAGAAAAACTTTCTTCTTCGTCTATTAAGATTTCTATCATAAAAAATTTACTAAATCATTCGACAGCCTTAATGACATAAGAAAACAGAGTCTGAAAAATATAAATTAAAAAATGTCATAAACTCAATATGAACATAATCTTAAAAGTTTCATTCCAATTTAAAGGCTATCTACCTGACTTTCAGCAATACTCTACGATAATATATCTCCAGAAACAATAACTCAAATGTAACGTAACTGAAAACTTTCTATACTTCTGTAGAAAAAAATTTATAAGTATCTTCCATCACTAATAAAATCAAAAGGATTATTCTCAATCAATATTATTAACTTGAAAAATAACAGGCTTAATTGATAAAATCTTTTGATTGAAGTTTCACTTAATTAATTTCCCTAAATTATATTTTAACCTTAGTTTACGTACCTTAGCGGTTATTTGAAGAAACAATTATTCGTACATGATGAAGAAACACAATTAAACTTTTCAGGACATGGCACTACTAGAAAATTTAAACTTTAATAAAAATAAAACTAACTAATGATATAAACTTGTAAACTTGCCCAAAAAGGGCGAAACATAGTGACTACATCTTTACTCTCGTAGTGCTCCTAGCAAAGTGTCCTCCGAAACGTAATCTGGTCTGTCGGCTGGGGAATCGCCCCACTACTGTATTTAGAAACAGGTCTCCTATTGGGCGAATGGAATCAATTTGACCAATCGTCGCGTGGCTTCTACAGCCTTTGGACCAAATAGTAACTGCAAAATCGGTAGTTTGTTATAATTTCAAAGCTTGCTGTTTTCCAACTTATCGCATTTTATGTCGCGACAAGAAGGCTAAGTTTTAGAGATAATTCCATAATCTACATTCCTCGACGACTCGGAGCCACAATTTTTAAATATCTATCATGGGAAACTCGAAGTCATGGCCGTTCATAATAGAGAGAGAAAATAATTTATTTCGCTAACTCACTTACAATAATGGCTCTAGTCTATTGCGTATTAAATTTACTATTATAACTTGGGAAAAGGCCTGAATTAAATAGAGTGCCCGGCACACTAGGTCAACCACACCCACCTCAAGGTCATCCAGGTCAACCACACCCACCTCAAGGTCATCCAGGTCAACCACACCCACCTCAAGGTCATCTAGGTCAACCACACCTACCTCAAGGTCATCCAGGTCAACCACACCCACCTCAAGGTCATCCAGGTCAACCACCCTAACCTCAAGGTCATCCAGGTCAACCACCCTGACCTCAAGGTCACCAAAAAAAAGAAAAAAAATGAAAAAATTAAAAACAAAATTAAAAAAAAAATTAAAAAAAAAATTAAAAATAAAATTAAAAAAAAAATTGAAAAAAAATTGAAAAAAAAATTGAAAAAAATTAAAAAAAAAATTAAAAAAAAATAGAAAAAAAAACACATAAAATTGGGAATAAATGGGAAAAAAGGGGAAAAAGGGAATAAAAATTCCCTCCGGATCCCGAACTGGGGTATAAAAGGAGTTGTTCTACAAGGAGTGGAACATTGTGTCTAGTCCAGTCGTGCCATCAGTACATGTGTGTGTACCACCAGTACGTGTGTGTGTGATTTCGGCATATTGGTTTTGGATTACTTCCATCTTTATCAACATCAAGAGTAAGTACCAGTGCATTTAATAGTTATATATATATTCATATTATATTCATGATTCAATTAAGTCCAAAAGAGTAGAATTTTGAAGTAGATGGTTTGAGACTGACAATTAAATTCTAAAATGACTTAAATTCGAAAATGACAAGTTTAATTATGAATTAGGTTCCAATACATAGAGTAAATGACATATTCAAAAATGACCAGTGTAATTATGAATTAGGTTCCAATACATACAAGTTATGAGTTTAATTATGAATTAGGTTCTTTGAGTTGGTGGTTGTAATCCATCCTAACCTAAAAAACGTATAATTACAAAGTATATCCTAGACCTCCATTCACATGGTTGTAATTCATCCTAACCTAAAAACCGTATAATCACAAAGTAGATCCTAGACCCCCATTCACATTCCCCCATCCCCACCCATCCCCATAAGTAGATCCTAGACCTCCATTCACATGGTTGTAATTCATCCTAACCTAAAAACCATATAATCACAGAGTAGATCCTGGACCCCCATTCACATTCCCCCATCCCCACCCATCCCCATAAGTGGATCCTAGACCTCCATTCACATGGTTGTAATTCATCCTAACCTAAAAACTGTATAATCACAAAGTAGATCCTAGACCCCCATTCACATTTGTTCACAAAATTGTTCACATCATCAGTCAACAACTGCAGACACATGGAGCAATGAAGTTCAATCTAGTATTGGAGGCAACATATTTCCGCAGCACCCTTGATAAGACCTTCTTCGAACAAGAAGAGTTTCAGAATGTCGCCTTCAAAACTCCAAACTACACCATCTTCAGTATCATCAATCTTCCAGACATCATCAACCAAGCGTGCATGACCCTACTGGATGAGGAGTCAAAATTCGAAGGAAATTCCAGTGGATGGAGTTTGCTTATCATCGATGGATTACTCATCAGGGTTAGCAAACATACTACCCTACGTGGAACATCCTACATCAGTCTTCCACCTCTTCTATCAGCACGAAAGGCAATCATCAATCCTATAAACAAGGACCAGCAATGTTTCAAATGGGCTATCCTCACCAAACATGTACAAGGCAGTAATCCTGAACGAGTCAACAACCGATATCAATTGGAAGAGAGATACAACTTTTCAGGCATTGGATTTCCCACTACCATCAGTCAAATCAATATATTTGAGAAAGATAATCCGGAGGTATCAGTTAATATTTATGGTGTGGATGAGAAGAACGTTATATTTCCAAGAAGAGTTGGAAATGCAATGAAGGCAGATCACTTTGATCTTCTCCTCCTCTGTGAGAGTAAGGATGATGATGAAAACAGCACCCTTGAGGAAGACAATGAACATAAATCAAATAGCCACTACTGCTACATTGAAAATTTTGAAAGACTTGTAAGATCCCAACTCACAAAACGTCAACATAAAATTATCATCTGCAGACGATGTTTCACCCATTACACCCTCGACAGAGACGGAGAACGCAGGATGGCTGAGCATGAGGAGTATTGTGCTAGCAATAATACAGCAAGAATCATCATGCCACAGGTTGGAAAAGATGGTAAACCTCCAACCTTGAAGTTTGAGAAACATGTGCAAAAGTATAGAGTACCTGTTGTAGCATACACTGATTTTGAGTGCATCCTGGAGAAACCTGATGAAGACAATGAACAATGGATTGGTGAAGCTACCAAAGTTATCCAGTATCTTCGGGCAATGAGTTACTGCTTATACTTTGTGCGGGACCCAGATTTGGAAGATTCCTGGCTAACAATCACTAACCTAATTCCTCATGAGCCGATTGTCTACAGGGGTCCTGATGCCACCAAACATTTCATGAAGACCCTCACCATGTATGCAAAAGATTTAGATGAGGCAATTGACTGCAGGAATATCAAGTTGCTCCCACTAACCAAAAAAGAGCAAGAACGACATAATGCAGCTGATTTCTGTGAGGCCTGCAATGAACGGTTCAATAAAGATAAGGTGTATGACCATTGTCATATAACTGGTATCTACCGGAATGCATTATGCCGTAAATGCAACCTGCAGCGAGAGCGACAATCATTCATACCAGTGTTTCTCCACAACTCTTCAAACTACGATACACACCTCATTATTCCAGAGCTGGGTAGAGATAAGGATCAGCTGTTTGTCATCCCAAACTCATCGGAAAAGTAAATATCATTCACCAAACGAATATCTCCAAAAATACACCTTCGATTCATCGATACATTCCGGTTTACACCTGATAGTTTAGACAATCTGGTCACCAACCTAGTCAAATCAGCATCGAATCCAGAAGACTTGTCCAAAGTGCTGCCACATACTGCCAAGGTGTTTGGAGACAAATTGAGCCTTGTCTCAAGGAAAGGAGTGTTTCCATACGACTACTGCGATTCATGGCAGAGACTCAAAGAAACATTGCTACCACCCAAAGAGGCATTTTTCAGCAAGCTGGTTGATAGGAGTGTTAGCAATGATGATTATGAACATGCTCAAACTGTGTGGAACCAATTCAGTTGTAGAACTCTGGGAGAATACAGCGACCTATACTTGAAAACAGATGTTCTCCTGTTGGCTGATGTCTTTGAGAGCTTCCGCGATGTATGCATGGAGACTTATGATTTGGATTGTGCTCACTACTTTACATCTCCAGGCTTTTCCTTTGATGTCATGCTGAAATATACTAAAGTCAAGCTTGAGCTCCTTACTGACTATGACATGTACATGTTTATCGAGCGAGGTATCAGAGGAGGAATAACAAATTGTATTCACCGTCATGCTGTAGCCAACAATGCCTACACAGGAGCGCCTATTGACCCCGAGAAGCCTACATCATATCTCCTGTACACAGATGCGAACAACCTGTATGGCTGGGCAATGTGCCAACCACTTCCATGCCGGAAATTCCAGTGGATGGAGAAAGATGAGTTGGAGGGGGTGAGCAGAGGTATTGAGGGTGTTGGAGATGTTCAAAAGATTGGCTACATCTTGGAGGTGGACATTGAGTACCCTTCCGAATTGCATGATGAGCACAACGACTTCCCATTCCTGGCAGAGAACAAAAAAACTCTTAAATCTGATCATGTACGACTCATGACAGCTCTAAGCAACCGTGAACGATATGTATGTCATTACCGCACCCTCAAGCAAGCAGTACAGCATGGATTGAAAATCACTAAAGTTCATCGAGGTGTGCAGTTTGAGCAGGAGGACTTCCTAGCACCCTACATCATGCTAAACACCAGACTTCGACAGCAGTCGAAGAATAAGTTTGAGAAAAATTTCTTCAAACTCATGAACAATGCTGTGTTTGGTAAGACGATGGAGAATGTGCGAAAAAGGGTGAGTATGGAGCTAGTGAATGATGAGAAGCGATTGAAGGAACTGATTGCTTGACCAGTGTACAAGGACCGCATCATCTTTGGCGAGAATATCTGTGCTGTTACGATGCATAAAGAGAAAGTGGAGCTGAACAAACCTATCTACATTGGTTTTACAGTGCTCAACATCAGCAAAACCCTCATGTATGAATTCCATTATAACATCATGAAGCCCATCTACAAGGACCGTCTTCAACTCCTATATCAAGATACTGATAGCTTATTCTACCTTGTCAAGACAGAGGACATGTACAACGACATCATCAACAACCAACAACTGAAAGATACCTTTGACACCTCAGAGTACCCTCCAGACCACCCATGCTATTCAGATGCAAACAAAATGGTGCTTGGCAAGTTTAAAGATGAATATGCTGGCCGAGCGCCACTTGAGTATGTAGGCTTACCAAATCAGCTGACAAGTGGATTGATAAAGAAAGCTAAAGGAGTGAGGAGACCAATACTTGGGCGAGAACTCTCAAAAATGCATCCAGATGCTGAACGTTACATAGGCTTCCAAGACTATCTAGATTGTCTATATGGTGATGATGATATCTATAGAGAACAAGTGATGTTTGGTACTAGGAAACATCAGATCATGACCCAAGTCATGAGAAAGAAGGCACTGAGCAAAGCTGATGAGAAGAGGTATATTCTAGATGATGGAATTACAACTCTTGCACATGGACATTACAAGATCCCCACTCTAGCACACATTGATGAGGAGGATGAGGAGGAGGAGGAGGAGGAGGAGGAGGATGAGGAGGATGAGATGATTGACTCTCAAGAAATTCCTAAGGTTCAGGCAACTAGCAGTACTACAACAGCTAAACGGCTACATTCCTCATCACATGATGAGCTCATTGATAAAGTCAATGAGTCAGGAAGCAGTACTATCCCTGCTAAACGGTCACGTCCCTTATCAAATGATGAGCTTGCTGATATGACCAATGACTATAAAATAGATGGTGATGCATCCCAGTACAGCATTCTGAGAAAATTGCTTGAAAAGTGAGTCATACCTCATGCCAGGAAGTGTCAACAAATCCACTGCGCACATGTCTTCGCCCTACATTCACATCGCAAGACTTTTTGGAAGCGGTCATCATCAGTTGAGGTCTGTGCACCGTGCTGTAAAGAACTAGCATCAGCTACAACTAGAACTCCAGCTACTACTCCAGCTAGTACTCCTGCTGTTACCACTACCACTGCCAACATCAGCCTGCAGTGGAGCAAGCAGATATGTGTGAGTGTGGAGACTGTCTACTAGTAACCAGCAACCAATGGATTGTACAACCATTTCTGAAGTTTGGAGATAAGGACCTACCAGAACCGTTTGGAACAGCTCAAAACTTTCTAGAGACACTAACATCCATCTTTCATGATGCCGAAGTGTCAAGCTATACCAACCTATGCGAGGGAGCAGCCATCTTGAAATTCTCATTCAGCAGAGGATTCTGCGAAATAAGTGATAGATTGGGTGGCTTATATCACTGGATAGTTCTCGATATATTGGACTGAATCTATTGAATTGTAATGTAAATAATCTTATTATTCATATGAATGCTCAGTTTATATATTATGCTATGTATCAATAAAAGAGAGAGTGTGTTTTTTCAAGAGAAATATGTTGTACATCTTATTCCATACACCCTTCAACTTCTAGAGTAAGCACTCTTAGACATGTAAGGTATAGTAAATACAATAGGAAGCATCCTTCTATGATGAACTTGTCTTTATCATACCATGTAGGAAGTTCATGATGGTTGAGCTCAACAGCCTGATGCCTATATAAATGCTAATTAGCAAGTTCATATATCCAGTATGGATAAGACAGTATTAGCACAAGAGCTGCACAAGCAAGCTTGTTGGAACTTCCCAACAAGAAAGGTTACAGTCAAAGGTCTTTATGACCTCTATCAAGCTGACCTTGTTGAGATGATACCATATGCTCAACAGAGCAAAGGTTATAGATATTACTATTATCAATTGTCTTAGTAAGTTCGCCTTTGCTATACCAATTAAAAGCAAGTCAGCTGATGATGTGGTCAAGGCAATCAGATACAGAAAATAACTCTTTCCTTATTCCTACTGGGGTTATGCTCTAGAACATCTAGCTTGATTCTAATTTCATAATTCAAATCTATGTTGGGGTTCTCAACTTCTTCCTCTATCCAATAGTTTGACACATACAATGCTTCCAGGTTTTCAAACTGTAAAATATATCAACTATTGTTCCTACGGTATACATAGTATAGGAGTTATAAGAAGGGTAGAATTTGTCATTATTGTAATCAAACAGGTATATTGTAGGAACAATAGTTAAGAGTACAAGGCACATCCTGCACTATCAACTCCTATAGTAAATTTCTATTGGAAACATTTATGGATAGTGAGTTATGATATTATATGATGTTATGAATCGAAATTTATAAATTTATTAGAATAAATGGGTTTGTTTCAATTCAGAACTGGGATGAATCTGAATTTCAGGTTCATGATTTGGGAATTTCTATCAGAATCAATGAATGGGAGAATGCAAAAAAAAAAAAAAAAAAAAAAAAGGTACTTGGTAACTTCTATTCCATTTTAATAATTTCAGAAGCCGTACAGAGAACAGTGAGTATATTAAGTTAATATTGGATTATTCAATTTCATTTCAGTATAATGTCGACAATTTTCATTCATGAATGGAGCTGATATGACAGACAATTCCACTTTAGTCAATATCTTTCAAGTTATATTACAACTTGAATTTCTACTTTTCTCATTCTATCACCCGGCATCAAATTAATGCAATAAATTGGTAGTTATTATGATGAAATCATATAGAAGTAGATAGAAAAGGGGGAGTCTGGTGCACAAGTGCACCAGACTCCCACTTTACCTCAAGGTCATCCAGGTCAACCACCCTAACCTCAAGGTCATCCAGGTCAACCACCTTAATGTCAAGGTCATCCAGGTCAACCACCTTAACCTCAAGGTCATCCAGGTCAACCACCTTAACCTCAAGGTCATCCAGGTCAACCACCTTAACATCAAGGTCATCCAGGTCAACCACCTTAACCTCAAGGTCATCTAGGTCAACCACCTTAACCTCAATGTCATCTAGGTCAACCACCTTAACCTCAAGGTCATCTAGGTCAACCACACCCACCTCAAGGTCATCTAGGTCAACCACACCCACCTCGATGTCATCTAGGTCAACCACACCCACCTCAAGGTCATCTAGGTCAACACACCCACCTCAAGGTCATCCAGGTTAACCACCTTAACCTCAAGGTCATCCAGGTCAACCACCCTAACCTCAAGGTCACAAAAAAAAATAAAAAAAAATAAATAAAATAAAGAAAATTGAAAAAAAATTAGAAAAAAGAAAAATTAAAAGAAAAAAAAATTGAAAGAAAAAAAAATTTGAAAAAAAAAATTAAAAAAAAAATTAAAAAAAAAATTAAAAAAAAGAAATAAAAAAAAATTAAAATAAATTAATTTTTTTTTTTTTTTTTTTTTTGTGTGGAACCAATTCAGTTGTAGAACTCTGGGAGAATACAGTGACCTATATTTGAAAACAGATGTTCTCCTGTTGGCTGATGTTTTTGAGAGCTTCCGCGATGTATGCATGAAGACTTATGATTTGGATTGTGCTCACTACTTTACATCTCCAGGCTTTTCCTTTGATGTCATGCTGAAATATACTAAAGTCGAGCTTGAGCTCCTTACTGACTATGACATGTACATGTTTATCGAGCGAGGTATCAGAGGAGGAATAACAAATGTATACACCGTCATGCTGTAGCCAACAATGCCTACACAGAAGCGCCTATTGACCCTGAGAAGCCTACATCATATCTCATCAGATTTTATGTGTTTTTAATTTTTTTTTTCAATTTTTTTTTTAATTTTAATTTTTTTTTTCATTTTTTTTTTCATTTTTTTTTATTTTTTTAATTTTTTTTTTCATTTTTTTTTTTTTTATTTTTTTTTTATTTACTTTTTTTTAATTTTTTTTTTCTTTTTTTTATTTTTTTATTTTTTTTTTTTGACCTTGAGGTTAGGGTGGTTGACCTGGATGACCTTGAGGTGGGTGTGGTTGACCTGGATGACCTTGAGGTTGGGTTGGTTGACCTGGATGACCTTGAGGTAGGTGTGGTTGACCTGGATGACCTTGAGGTGGGTGTGGTTGACCTGGATGACCTTGAGGTGGGTGTGGTTGACCTGGATGACCTTGAGGTTAGGGTGGTTGAACTGGATGACCTTGAGGTTGGTGTGGTTGACCTGGATGGCCTTGAGGTTGGGGGTGGTTGACCTGGATGGCCTTGAGGTTGGGGGTGGTTGACCTGGATGACCTTGAGGCGCCTGGATGACCTTGAGATAAAGGCCGGTTCTGGGGCACTTGTGCCCCAGAACCGGCCTTTTTATACTACTTATAGAGCTCTTATTTTATACAAAATTGGCATTTCCAATAATGTTTTACTATGTATGGATCTCTCAATTAAGCTTTCCGCATTCAATGCGTGAGTTGTAACAGTGTTGCAGCCAAGGGTTGCCGGTAATCCTTCCTACAACTTCATGTGACTTTAGAATTTGATACATAGAATGTGAGACTATCAGCAGTAGATTGCTTTTAGCGAAGTGAAGTAATAAGTTTTTATAGAACTAGATAATTTGCACCGCATATCCTGTTTCAATATTGATAAGAGTGGAAGGAATAAACACTTCATAATAGAACAAATTCACACCTGGACTAAGAATAGAGTTTGCGGGAAATGATTCACACCGCATATATCCTGCTTTTATTTTTATTAGAGTGGAAGGAATAGAGGAAACATTGTTTTGTGTGGATGAGATAATAGGATGTTTTTCCTAATCATTGAATGGAAAGGATATGCGGTCAAGAAGTGGAGCAATTTTTAGAACAGGAAACCATAAACAGCTTTACTTGCAAACTTATTATTTATATACTTCTCTCATTGGAAATATACATATCGTCTCCTAACGATAAAGTCGGCATATCCATAAGGAAATATCCTACACAATCCTGTTTTTTTGCATGTTGGGGAGATAAATCTTCTTCAATGTGTTAGAAGCTCTTAGAAATTTACTATAGGAGTTGATAGTGCAGGATGTGCCTTGTACTCTTAACTATTGTTCCTACAATATACCTGTTTGATTGCAATAATGAGCAATTCTAGCCTTCTTCTAACTCCTATACTATGTATACTTTAACAACTATGTCTAAGCTCATTGCAGCTTGCTGTAAGTGAACAGTGACTGATCAGTGACTGATCAGTTACTGATCAGACTGATCAGTGACTGAACAGTGACTGATCAGTTACTGATCAGACTGATCAGTGACTGAACAGTGACTGAACAGTGACTGAACAGTGACTGATCAGACTGATCAGTGACTGTTCAGTGACTGATCAGTAACTGAACAGACTGATCAGTAATTGAACTGACTGACCACTGAGTGGATGACCCAATTATGCTATACAGACATGTGACAGGAGGAGTGAGGGTCATTGAGAATATGTCATGTCTGAGCATGGAGTGGGAGTCATTGAAAATATCTATCTTCAATACCATTTTGATCTCTAGAGCAGCATGACCATATTGATCTAGAGTCTCTCATGGACATCTTGATCCAGTAGGTCTACCATGTACATATTGATCTGGAGTGATAGGTCTCTATGAGCATGTAGAGTGACAGGTCGTGCATGACCATCTTGAGCTAGAGTCCTTAATGCTGGTAGCCATTGGTCATGTGACAGAGGGAGGTGGAGTGGGGGTTGTTGAAATTACAATGCTTAAAGTAAAGTAAGGTGATTCTTTTACCTATATGAATTAATGAAACTCTCAATCAATGGTTAACACAAAAAATGAGGTTTATTTCATACATGTTTACATCATTACATGAGAGTAGTTTTAGACAGTGGATCAGCCAATGAGGGTTTATTCCTTTATTATCATATTACAATGGTTATACATTCAATAGTATTTTACTTTCTCGAACATTATTACAATAATACTTTCCCTTATCATACAGCAAACTTACTGGTGATTCTTTATCGCCATCTGGTATCAATGACATTTGACTGAGTTGACATCTGACTGAATTGGAAGCAGTAACAATGGGTATTACAGGTTTAGGGGATGATATGGAGATTGGATACATTCTAGAGGTGGACATTGAGTACCCTTCTGAATTGCATGATGAGCACAATGATTTCCCATTTCTTGCAGAGAACAAGAAAACTCTTGAATCTAATCATGTACGACTCATGACAGCTCTAAGCAACCGTGAACGATATGTATGTCACTACCGCACCCTCAAGCAAGCAGTACAGCATGGATTGAAAATCACTAAAGTTCATCGAGGTGTAAGGTTTGAGCAGGAGGACTTCCTAGCACCCTACATCATGCTAAACACCAGACTTCGACAGCAGTCGAAGAATAAGTTTGAAAAGAACTTTTTCAAACTCATGAACAACGCTGTGTTTGGTAAGACAATGGAGAATGTGTGAAAAAGAATGAGTATGGAGCTAGTGAATGATGAGAATCGATTGAAGAAACTGATTGCTCGACCAGTGTACAAAGATCATATCATATTTGGAGAGAATATCTGTGCTGTTACAATGCATAAAGAGAAAGTGGAGCTCAATAAGCCCATCTATATAGGGTTATCAGTGCTTGACATCAGCAAGACCCTTATGTACCAGTTCCACTACGATGTGATGAAACCTACATACAAAGAGAACCTACAACTGCTTTATCAAGATACCGATAGCTTATTCTACCTTGTCAAGACAGAGGATATGTACAACGACATCATCAACAATCAGCAGCTTAAAGATATCTTTGACACTTCAGAGTACCCTGCAGACCACCCATGCTACTCAGATGCAAACAAAATGGTGCTTGGAAAGTTCAAAGACAAATATGCTGGCCGAGCGCCACTCGTGGTGGTTATTATAACTGGCGGTGATAATGGGGCGACTGGTGGCAATAGTGGGGCGACTGGTGGCGATATTGGGGCGACTGGCGGCGATGGTGGGATGACTGGTGACGATAGTGGTACGACTGGTGGCGATAGTGGGACGACTGGCGGCGATAGTGGGGCGACTGGCGGCAATAGTGTGACAACTGGCGGCTATAGTGGGGCGACTCTTGGTGATAGTGGGGCGACTCTTGGCGATAGTGGGGCGACTCTTGGCGATAGTGGGGCGACTCTTGGCGATAGTGGGGCGACTGGTGACGATAGTGGGGTGACTGGTGACGATAGTGGGGCGACTGGCGGCGATAGTGGGGCGACTGGGGGCGATAGTGGGACGACTGGAGGCGATAGTGGGATGACTGGCGGCTATAGTGGGGTGACTGGTGGTGATAGTGAGACGACTGGTGGCGATAGTGGGGCGACTGGTGGCGATAGTGGGACGACCGGTGGCGATGGTGGGGCGACTGGTGGCGGTTGGATGACTGGTTGTGGTTGGATGACTGGTGTTATGGATTGAGGTCTACTTCTGATGAGCAATCCATCGATGATAAGCAGACTCCTTCCACTGGAATTTCCTTCGAATTTCGACTCCTCATCCAGTAGGGTCATGCACGCTTGGTTGATGATGTCTGGAAGATTGATGATACTGAAGATGGTGTAGTTTGGAGTTTTGAAGGCGACATTCTGAAACTCTTCTTGTTCGAAGAAGGTCTTATCAAGGGTGCTGCGGAAATATGTTGCCTCCAATACTAGATTGAACTTCATTGCTCCATGTGTCTGCAGTTGCTGAATGATGATGTGAACAATTTTATCCTTCAGACTGCTCAGAAAGGTGTGGAAATCTTTGGCAGGCTCATCCTTGTATGCATTATTGTAGTATAGAGTCGTGAGTCGGGATTTGAATGCCTCCTCCAGGACAACAAACTCGTCCACAGAGTTCGCTGTTTGCTGACATCGTACAGCTTTGCTCATCTGGAACAATGCAAAACAATATTGTATTAGTATGGTATGCAGTATTCAACTCTATATATATCACTATCAACAGATGTGGGGGGGATGAAGGCAGTGAATCAGTATCTAGGATCGTGGGTCGAGGATGGAGGTTCGTAGGTGTTTATGTTCTAGGGATGATGGTCTGGAGCTGTATGGTGGGGTGGGGTGGGGATGGGGGAATGTGAATGGGGGTCCAGGATCTACTTTGTGATTATACGGTTTTTAGGTTAGGATGAATTACAACCATGTGAATGGAGGTCTAGGATCTACTTATGTGGATGGGTGGGGATGGGGGAATGTGAATGGGGGTCTAGGATCTACTTTGTGATTATACGGTTTTTAGGTTAGGATGAATTACAACCATGTGAATGGAGGTCTAGGATCTACTTATGGGGATGGGTGGGGATGGGGGAATGTGAATGGGGGTCTAGGATCTACTTTGTGAATATACGGTTTTTAGGTTAGGATGAATTACAACCATGTGAATGGAGGTCTAGGATATACTTTGTAATTATACGTTTTTTAGGTTAGGATGGATTACAACCACCAACTCAAAGAGCCTAATTCATAATTAAACTCATAACTTGTATGTATTGGAACCTAATTCATAATTTTACTAGTCATTTTTGAATATGTCATTTACTCTATGTATTGGAACCTAATTCATAATTAAACTTATCATTTTCGAATTTAAGTCATTTTAGAATTTGATTGTCAGTCTCAAACCATATACTTCAAAATTCTACTCTTTTGGACTTAATTGTTGAATCATGAATATAATATAAATATATATATAACTATAAAATGCACTGGTACTTACTCTTGATGTTGATAAAGATGGAAGTAATCCAAAACCAATATGCCGAAATCACACACACACGTACTACTGGTGGTACACACACATGTACTGACGGCACGACTGCACTAGACACAATGTCCCACTCCTTGTAGAACAACTCCTTTTATACCCCAGTTCGGGATCCGGAGGGAATTTTTATTCCCTTTTTTCCCATTTATCCCGATTTTATGTGTGTTTTTTTTTTAATTTTTTTTTTTCAATTTTTTTTTTAATTTTTTTTTTCTCTAATATTTTTTTTTAATTTTTTTTTTTTAATTTTTTTTTAATTTTTTTTTAATTTTTCAATTTTTTTTTTTTTTTTTGTGACCTTGAGGTCAGGGTGGTTGACCTGGATGACCTTGAGGTGGGTGTGGTTGACCTGGATGACCTTGAGGTGGGTGTGGTTAACCTGGATGACCTTGAGGTAGGTGTGTTGACCTAGATGACCTTGAGGTGGGTGTGGTTGACCTGAATGACCTTGAGGTGGGTGTGGTTGACCTGGATGACCTCGAGGTGGGTGTGGTTGACCTAGATGACCTTGAGGTGGGTTGGTGACCTGGATGACCTTGAGGTTGGGTGTGGTTGACCTGGATGACCTTGAGGTGGGGTGGTTGACCTGGAGACCTTGAGGTGGGTGTGGTTGACCTGGATGACCTTGAGGAAGGTGGTTGACCTGGATGCCTTGAGGTGGGTGTGGTTAACCTGGATGACCTGAGGTAGGTGTGGTTGACCTAGATGACCTTGAGGTGGGTGTGGTGACCTGGATGACCTCGAGGTGGGTGTGGTTGACCTAGATGACCTTGAGGTGGGTGTGGTTGACCTGGATGACCTTGAGGTTGGGTGTGGTTGACCTGGATGACCTTGAGGTGGGTGTGGTTGACCTGGATGACCTTGAGGTGGGTGTGGTTGACCTGGATGACCTTGAGGTGAAGGACGACTCTGGCACACTTGTGTGCCAGAGTCGTCCTTTTATATCTACTCATAATAATTACCAATATCTAATAGGATTGTATTCAATTGATGATCTAGGTAGATCATCAAATAAATACAATTCACCACTTCCTATGAGGAAATAATATTATTAACATACATAAATCGAACACTTTACAAATGATGAATTATATCAATGACAATAATGAAAATACTCACCCAAAAGGGGTATTGAAGATCCGAAGTATAGAGGAATCAATCGTCATCCTAATTCAAGCTATCCCATTATTACTGTATTCTCAAAAGGGGGACTTTACTTCTAAATATTACTCTAGCCTACATTCAAAGTAACTTCAAAAGATGTCCGATTTACTTGGACAATCAATTAAATTCTCCTGGAGAGAATGAGAATGTACCCCCAAACGAAAACATTACTGGAAATTGAAAGAAAATCTCAAGAAACAGTTAACACTATGACAGCTGGGATTAGAATGATCGCTCTCCTATTTTTCAGAGGCGTCCAGACTGATCAGTTTTACCATCATCATTTAAAATATTTACACGATCGCCTGTGAATTTCTCTTCGCCCACTCTCTTTCTCCTCAGTAAATAAGGAAGGTGATACGTTCAAGCAAGAAGGAAACTAGGAGAGAAAAGTTATTTCCCTTTTGCAAGTTTAGAATTATGGGATTGACTCAGCATACTTCTGGCGTCTAAATCTGTCGTGAGAATATATAATTCCAAGTGGGATCGTGGGAATCAAGGACTTTAATAAGATGCTGATCATAATTATAATGATTTTAGAAATGCTGGCTAAGTTGCCAATGAACAAGAATAAATAATTTACTATCTTTATGGGAACTGAAAACTACTAACTTAAGATAGAATAAATTCCATTTAATAACTCAAATTTGGTACAGTACTCTCTCTAGATTATAGTTCTATAGTAACATATGATATGGACATTTCAATTATAATTAAGAGACTGGGAGAAGAAGAATATACATGCTAAAAGACTAACTTTAAATCCTAAAAACCACCCTTAGAGTTGAATTATCGCCGAAAGATCTCTTAGTGAGCACCTAGGACTTATAAGGAAGCTATATTTCAAGTTTTGTTGCATCCATCCAGTCAGTGAGATAAGAATTTCATGAGTATAAGATTATGCCAGTATATATAATATTATGATAATGCCGGTATTTTATATGAATAGAAAAAGTATTCTATCCAATAATTGGTATTTCGTATAATTATATTCAGGTACAAAATGTTTTATCATTCTTCCACGAGCAATACCAAGAATTATTTTGTATTCTATACAGATAAAAAATAATTTCCGATTTATTTGGTTTTAAGCCTCTAGTGAATTGTGGAAATCATCTGCACTGAGAGGAGAGATTGCAAGAATAGTTTTACACTGGTGGATGTGGGGGATTAATGTATGAACATAGCCTTTACGCCTTTTAAGTGCCAGACGCCTTTGTCTTGCTATCAAAACTTTCAGACGTATAGTAATTAGTTTTTTTGTTAGTGTTTGATTTTCTATCCATGTTTTCCAAATTTGCAAATGACCTAATACATTTTTTCCATAACTTACTACTAGAGGTAGACTTTGATTCAATTAGCAAAATAATTCATTGTTTATTTTTTTCTTAATTAAAAATATGATGGTTCCCCAAACAGGACTTTTAGTCCCCAGAGTACTTGAAATTATTTATTCTTCTATTGTGATTACTTTGTACAACGTGTAATTGTATTATTTCATTATCTTTATTTTTATAATTTGCAATATTGTTGTGATATAGTCCACTCTTCATAATTTCTGATTATGTGTAATGTATCAATTGGAAGAATAAATGAATTTATTATTTCCCCCCCCCTCTTCTTTCCAAAGAAGTCTATCTATAGATAATATAAACATTGCACTCTATGATGTGTTAATTGGATCTCAGCTTGGCTCTCCCAATTCAAAATTTGAATGAATTTGAAAGTAAACATATTTATATTCTTTATTACTTGGAATAGTGCGGTTTATTTGCCCCATTCTTCACGTTCATTTCTTATTCTCAATTTTGATAATTTATTCCTTTAGAAGTGATTTTAATAATATTGTTGTCTGTTTATAGGTGACAACATCAACCAGTTCTTGGACGAAAATTGGCGTGAAGTATTTAACGAGCTTGAAGATTCCATAGCAACTCCCATTTCCGAAATATCCACTGTGATAATCAAAAGAATTGTAAACGATATTCCTTTCGATGAAGCCTTTTTGAAATGATAAATGCAACCTGCAACAATTCATTTCACCTACAAATGTACTGATATTCAACGTTCTCCACTATGATAAAAATTATTATTTATTTCAAGATACATAACGAAAAGAAATTTACAATCTACATAAGATTTTCATCAACTTTTTTATTTTAATACTTAAATGTATATTTCAGTCCATGAAAATTGAATCAGTTTATATATTATTTGGTATTGACATAAGACTTGAGACATAAGAACTGCTTTGGATTGTTGATAAATTTGAATCTTAAGACTCAGATTTTTAATGAATAAACACAATGAAAATTGCTGTCAAGTTTCATGAGAGAATCTACAAAAAATATGATGTTCAAATTAATTAGATAGGATAACTCTAGGATTCATAGAAAATGGAACCCAATTTAAAGATTATAGACTTTTCATTTCTCTTTCACATAAGTTATGTTTAATTATTAATTATTGTCTACGGCTTCCAACAATCTATTAATTCATGGAATAGAGATCTCGACCTCCAAATATGGCTAAGTATGATATCTGATTATAGATACGTTAACTTACCAATAATCAAAGGTTTGTATAGTGAGCACAAAATAGCATACAATAATAAAATATATTCATGTAGTGACGGATTTTAGTTCTATGATTAGTATTTCGCAATTATTAGTTAATAATTTTCTGTTTTAAGGATCTCAGAATGATTCTAGATATAAAACTATCATTATTACTGTAAGGTGAAGAATATTGTATTTCTAATAAATTCTACACAAGTCTACCATCTACTTCCAAGTGTTGTACCTATGGGTTGTAGACTATGATTATGTCTGTTTTACTTTTTGTTTGTCATTACTTTTCAATGGCTTGTGGTCAATTTCTCAAATTTTGGCTTTCACCTTCTTCATGCTATACATTTTTCAAAAGCTAAAATTTTTCACATCATGTAGGCCCCAAAATATTCCAGTATAGCCTGGCGGGATTAAAACGGGAAGTGCATTACGATGGAATAAATTGAAGCTCACAGAATAGCTTTTCTATGATTAATCCTCCGGGTATCCTAACTCATCAAAAATGCAACCAAATGAATTATTCCGCTGATCAATCTTGGCATTATTCCCACTTCAGACTCCGTTTCATTTCCATCTCGCATACTATTTTCCCGGAGAGGCTTCTTCAGTTCTATCAACACGAAAATTATAAAAAGAAGTAATATGAATCTGGTCTGGAGTGGGAATAGGTCTTCTAAGCATGAAGACTTTACTTCCACTTCTCTCAAATATCAGAGGAAAAAATAAACTTTCTCCTCACAGTTCTACTTGGGACATATTTTCAAATCTATTTACTATTTCATTGACCACAATCGTTTTTCACCATCAAATTGACATGTATCTTGAAGCCACTATTGTTTTAACCTCATTTATTGAATGATGATCATTAATGGATAATCAATTTTATTGTATTTAGGAAATAATATTTCCTCTATAATATAATAGATACATAATTGGAGTATATATCATATTATATTCATATCATATTATAGTCACTATTGTTCAATCTCATTCAATTATCTATAGTGAGGTCCACGTTATAATGACAGTATTTGATCAACTTTGGTTTTGCTATCCTTGTCTATCATTCGACAAAGACGGTGGTACTATCCTTTTCTAGGTCCACAACGATGACAATTATGTTTTTGACAGTGTAGAGATATAATTAGTTAATGCAGAGGATCGGCATCGCTATTCTTCTATCTTTATTCACTGTCATTATAACGTGGACCACACTATAATAACTAGCTTACCCGGCGAACTTCGTGTACCATCAAAAAGTCAATGTATCTCATGTCACACTTGACTTTATTTTGTGAATCATGAAATTTATCTGACAATCAATTTTTTCATTTACATCTCAATGTGGACTTCCTATGTGCTTAGCCAAGCAGCATTTATTATTCCGAAAACATTTTCTTCTCAGTCAATTGGTAGTAATGATATCTATCAGTGGTGTTGAATTAAAAAAAAAATAGATAGGATAAATCAGTGTTTCAAAGATGAATTTAATGTTTCCATAGTTGTTGATTGTGAATAGATAGACAAACTACCGTTTAAAAATCAGAACACAATAATTTATCTTCTTATTACAGCCTGTAACTTTAAATGCTAAATAATATTATCACAATATATGATCTTGAATCATGATCATCTTTCCGTTCTTCGGTAGTCGCTTGGCCGAAATTTTCAAAAACATGGGTCTGTAAAATGGATTAATAATTGATAATTATCAGCTATTAAAATTTACCCTATTAAAATTTCTGGTCAGAAACCATCCCCTATATTCACACAACATATTCCCAAAGTTTCATGCCGTTCTGTCAAGTAGTTTTTACGTCTATAGGGAACAAACAAAAAACTAACACACAAACAGACATTCATTTATATAGCCTATAGTTTATAATTGATAATAACGTGGAATAATCAATCCAATTGTATTTAGGAGAAATTATTTCCTCTTTGATATAATAGATAAATAATTCGAGTAGATCTTAGTATATTCGGCTGTATATTCTGGAATTGGGCAAATAAAACATTCCTTCTTCTATCAAAGATAAAATATTTTTATTTACTTCCATATTATAATTCTCATTGTAAACATGAAAAATCTATATACATTGCACAGTGGCATAATGCTCACAATCATTTCTTGTTACAATATACAATATGGACAATAAGACAGTAATCAATAATACTCAGCTATAAATAATATCATGACTGGATCAGAATAGCTTATGGTTAATCAAATATCTACCATCACAATTATTTGGCCAAAACATTATTATTTTCAATACTCCACTATCCCAAAAAGCGTTAATTACCGTTTATTCATTTGCTGTCCATGACAATCAAATAGACTGATTATACAAGTATTTATAGGTGGGTTTCAAAACATCACTTACAATGTCTATGAATTTTTGACTTGAATGTATCTTGGGTTGATTGTGCTTGTTGGGGTATAGTATTGTTGTTGAAAAAGACAGAACAAAAATAGTAATAATTCACGAAGTTATGCTTCCATTTCATGGAAATTCCCAGACAGTACAGAACCTTGAAACTTGAAATATGCAATAGAATGGATAAAGAAAAATGAAAGTCCTGGTTCACTTTGAAATGATTTAACTACAAATTTGTAAAAAACTACAAATTTAAAACAACAAGCAATTCTAATATTTGATTAGCTTTCAAACTTCTGGTATTGTTTGCTCAAGTATTAATTTTTACTTCACACAAACACAGAAATGAAAAAAATAATTGAAACATTTTGAAAAGTTTGAAAACACTCTCCAAATTCGTAGTTCAACAAATTATCAAAACTTAACACGTTTTTAACGAACGTGACACACTCTGAGTTTTTAAAAATTCACTTGAGCATTTTCAAAAAAAGGCCATCGGTATCTCTGCTCTTTTTAAAAATATTTTTTAAATCTGTATTATATAAAGTACACTTCCACACATGAAACAGTAACTCACATTAAGCGTTTACATATTTACGATACAATTCCACTGTTTGATTACTCGCTTTCTCTTGCAAGTACAGTACCATTATTGATCATCACTAGAAACTCCTTCATTCATGTCTTAAAATGAATAAAATATATCAATATGAAATATAAAAATTAAGCACTCTCATAACAAGTTACGAGTACCGTAATTTGGCATTTGGCGTATATCTCACACCGGCATTATCAATTGAATCTAATGATCATGCATAAGGAACAAATCAATCATTGAATTGACTACAGGTTTCCAAATTAAAATAAATGTGATAAATATCATTTATTCACATGGACATAGTACAATAGACAGGGAATGATTTCTTAGAAACATACATTTTTAATGTATATATTACAGTGAGTTAGTAAAATAATTAGTAGATGCAATGCTTTCCTGATTCCTAGACAATAGTTGGAGATACAACAATATTAAAATCGATACCGATTTCTATCAATAATCTCGAAAAAGCAGTACCTTGTAAACTCATTCAATCTACAGTTTCACAAAAATGTCTTATTATTTGTCAATCACTTACAAAACGTTTAAATTTACAATCATTACACTGTAATCCTATACTGGACTTTATAATATTTTTTGTCATAGTCATTCAATCTCAGTTGTTTTCCATGCAAGCCGGTAAACAGCTGTTTGCAGAACAAATAAACATATGATTCTCATTACAGCATACTATACTGTAATGAAACCATATGTTTTCTTTACAGTCGAGTTTGTTTCCTAGTTCCGAAATAGGAACAGCAAAACTGCTACAAAAAACCACCTTTAGTGCTCCAGGTGGAAGTTTTGTCAACTCCCACAAAACTCCTGATTTGGAATTTGTAAACTAGGTTATGTTTATAGAATGAATGTAGTATTTTCAGCACAAGCCGGTCATGTTTCCTATTTCTCTATTATTCTACTTTAGATTATTATTACAAAAAATAGTGTACGTTACTTGGACGTGAATGACTTTTTCGGTGCTCGAATGAAATTCTAGTCCCGGCTAACGCCTCGACTAGAAACATCATTCTCGCCTGAAAAAGGCCCCTGCCCGTCCATGTGACGTAAGATACTATTTTTAATTAATAATTATGTACTAATATGCGAATTATTGTGTAAGGTTATCAGTTTTTGAATGATTCTTGACGGAGCATTAATAAGTATTTTCACATTGATTAGTATTTTTCTCACCTATTTAATTGTTGTTTTCATGTTTTGCTTGTTGTCAGCTGTAAAATTGAGAAAGGTACGCTCACAAAATAATCAGTCATGTATAGCTATTATAATTACAACGCTTCATTATAATTGGCACCTATCATAATTATGGAATGAAAAATGCATCTATGAAAGTTTCAATTGAATCGTAATAGATCGATATTGATTTATATTTCGATTATTGATTCACTTGCAGTAATTTTATTCCATGAATTGGTCATCTTTTGGGAACTATTTAGATATTATTTATACTTTCAAATACTCTGAAGTTTTGAAGATCTTTTTAGAAATAATAGCTCACCATGTTCATTTGGATAGCACCAAGTTAAAAGGAACGGAATATAATACCATCATGAAAGAACTAGATTTATGTAGATTCTTAGCGAAATCTATGAATGCCACCAAACATTTCAGGCATTAGATAATTTGCTATAAAAAATTACGTTTCTTTGTCATGAATGAACACAGACAAGAAAATTCGATAACATTTCCAATTCCAACTGTTCAACTGTAGGCACTTGAATATTTTTTTCATGTTTTCAAGCATCTTCAAAATAAGTCCTGAAATAGCCTATGCCACATAGAAATTTGAACATAGATGAAGTTTAGCCTTATTATAGAGATAAAAAAGAATTATTCCACTTTCAATATGAATATAATATAGGGAAGATGCTTCACTAGTCAACAATGTTCAGTTGTTTCCAAGATTAAAATGACCGTAGTATAGTTGAAGATGTAGTACACATATTACATCCATTTCAAATCGTATAACTCATTTGTATTGGAATACATTAGTTTTCTCACATAACTGTACCAAATGAATGAAAATTCAATCTTGTGATAAAAAATAGTAGTATTCACCATTTATATCCTTGCTGACCTGCGGTAGAATAGAGTGACCTTTTAAATGATGATGCAGTAAATTATTGAAGCCAAAGTATAATTCAAAAAGTCATTGCATCTATTCTTTTTCAAATTACAGTTGAAACAGATTTTGCTCCAAGGTGAATTTGCAATTTTATCCATTTTCTACAGGATAAGAAGTGTGAAAGTGGACATTGTATACGCATATATACACAAGACAACAAGTTAACATATATACACAAATTTATACACATTCTTCAATTTATTTCAAGTAATTTCATTATACAATTTACACTTCACACCTCACAACAGACATCATAAAAATATAGTTACTTTAAAGCAGTGTTAGGGAGACTGACAGACGTTGAAACATTTGAACAACTGAGGAGAGATTTTCCTCCTTCTGTTGCTGTGTGCATTTTCAACACCACAGAATGATGCAGCTCCATGTTCACCATATCAGTTCCAATGTTAGTTCAAACCCGGAATGTAGAACATCAAAATAAATGCGATCAAATCTTCAAGTAATTGTGGTTCAGCGTAGATGGTGCATAAGCTCTAAAACTGGCAATTGACTGACCAACTTGAGTTCCAACATCCAATGTTGAGTCCAACATTGATGCTGATAACGAGTTGGATCAACTGAAGGTTCGGTACATCCTATAACCCAAGATCAGCCGCCTAGTCAGAGTCAAGTAGAAACGTGAGTGGGGATGTTGAGCTAACTCGTAGACAACCAGTCGAAGTGTGAGTAGTTGAAGATTCCACCATTGTCGATTCAAAACTACTTCTGACTTGAAAGGATATGCGGAGCAGATAAAATTGAGGATACAACAGTGGCGATGTTACCGTGCTGAAGCGGAGTGCGTTCTATACACTTTAGTAAGTTTTCAACACCTTTATTCTTCATTGATTTATACAATAAGTGCATCATCAAAATGATAGGATGAGAAAAAATAAGGTAACCTTGTGCTATTCTTCTCCCAATTTTAGATAAGGTTACACATAGTCCGAAATAGGTTAAGTCTTGTAGTTGTCCACTCCAAAAAATTATCAGTCCTTAATTATTTTCACAAAGTAGATTTTCAAATTAAGATGCTTCAAAACCAAACACAGAAGAAATATTCAACATTATTATCACTAAAATAGGAAATATAATTATTATTTAACGAAAATCCTAAATAAATGCTGCAAATCACCCCGAAGACCTCTGCTACTGCAGACATTGACACAGGGCTAACAGCTAGATGGAAATTCGATGAGAACTACTATCCAAAAATTAGTTGCCAGCCGGGAATCGAACCCGGTACTCCCAATTGCTAATAGCAATAAAAGAAAGAAGTACCGGGTTCGATTCCGGGCTGGCAACTAATTTTTGGATAGTAGTTCTCATCGAATTTCCATCTAGCTGTTAGCCTGTTGTCAATGTCTGCAGTAGCAGAGGTCTTCGGGGTGATTTGCAGCATTTATTTAGGATTTTCGTTAAATAATAATTATATTAATTAGCATTTGAATAAGTGCATTCTCTATTTAATTCCATCTGAAAATAGGAAATATTCACATATTAAAGAAATAATTTTGAAGGACTGAAAAAACAAACTTAATTCTAAAAGCCTCTGATTATAAATTTCACAGTAGAAATAGCATGCTAACCTAATGATACATATACCTATAGACCGAGAGATATCACGTTTCACACAGCTTTATCTCGAAGACAGAGAGGAACGATGCTCTTTCCTTCACCAATTACTCACCTAACTTTTGTGTCAGCATCCCTATTCATCTCCACTATTCTGACTATGCTACAAACTGTAGAACAATCGTTTTCTCCTCTTCGTGTTGGAAGTAATATTTCTCGGACTATAGTTTCCTCTCTGAAATCACTCCATCGACTGAGTCTGATCGTCAACTTGGCAAGTGCGCGTCTCTGTCTGTGTGACTCACTGTAATTGGCTGATCTTCCTCCGTTTATCAGCTCCGCTGACCTTCAGGTCGGAGGTTGTTTTAACATTCTACTATAGTGGTCTTACTACCGGTTCAACATTACTGAACCATAAGTTGAATAGTGATTGGCCCGCTTAATATGATTATTGTACAAATGTATAAAAAATTCTTTCCATGTATCACTATAATTAGCTGATCTCCCTCCGTTTCTCAGTTCCGTATATCCCTCCAGATCAGAGGTTGTTTTAATATTCTACTGTAGTGTTCCTAATACCAGTTCAAC